>NW_009721417.1:0-24890 GCF_000703405.1 Apaloderma vittatum
CCGTCTTTCTTCTCCTTCTCCTTCTCCTTCTTTCTTCTCCATCTTTCGTCTATCTTTTCTTCTTTTGATAAATTAGCCATTCAAACAGAATTAGAGGAAATTGATTACACATGGTGTTAAACTACTGAAGCCAGCTCAAAGAATTTCCAACTTTAGTTTAAAAATCCCAGCCCCTCAATTTCTGTAGCTGGAGTTCACTGCACCTGAAAGTCAAGTTTCATAACTATCTGATAACAATGAATCTGAAAAAATTGCTGACATATCTGTCATGTTATGAGACTAATTTATGAAGGTATTTTGAAATACAAGTTTAACCTACAGAATCTTGCTGTCTTTAGCCATATTAAAGTATATAGTAACATGGCTTTAAAGCTAAATTGTTCATCAGAACGTCGTTAATTGTAATGCTGCTAAGTACATCTCATAATATTGATTTTTTTTCATTGTTGGTGGAAGGATTCAGAAAAAATAGTAATAAAAGTAGGCAAAAAACCCCAAAACCAGTCTCTGAAAAGTAAGTAAATGACCGATGACTGTATCTTCCCTGGACCTGGCAGCTGGTTTCTGTTGTGCTACATCACATGCACATGTCTGAGTTCAGTAATTATGATCGACAGGGAACCACTTTCCTTAGATGGGATTGTGAATAAAAGGGATGATTGGAGATTGCACTTACCAGAGGATGAGACACACCTGCAACTCTGAGCCCTCCAGGGCAAGAGGGACATGGACAAATTGCAGTAAATCCAGTGAAGGGCCACAAAGGTGATCAAGAGACTGACATCATGCCTGTCAGTGAGAAGAGGCTGAGAGAGATGGGAATGTTAAGCCTTGGGAAGAGTCATGGGAGATCTTATCCATGTGTAAATATTCAGTGGAAGGATTTGAAGAAGAAGAAAACAGACTTTTCTTAGTGGTATCTAATAAAACAATGGGCACAAACTGAAACACCGGAAATTCCACTTAAATGTAACAAAAAATGGTCAAACACTGATAGAGGTTGCCCAGATAAGTTGTGGAGTACCTCTCCTTGAACATATTCAAAACTTGATTGGACATGGCCTAGGGCAACCTGCCCTAGTTGGCTATGCTTTGAGGAGGGAGTTTGGACTCCCTTTGATCTCTAGATCATCTCACAGAATCATCATCTCATTTCACAAAATCTCAGCCATTCTGTGATTCAGTGTGCCATAGGATAGTTTTGAAGTTCAACATGGGAAAAATTTAATTAGTCTTCTTTTGTATATATGACACTATTTTGCCTTGATTTCCATTCCTCCTACAAGTAGAAGTAGTAGAACAGCTGTCCTTAGTGTCAACTGAAATGAATCTTAGGGACACAAGATGGATTTTTTGGCCTCTTATTGGAAATCTTCTGGGATGAGGACATAGCAAAAATCATTCTAGAGAAGACACTATTTCTGATGTAGTGCCTGTACATGAAAATAAGTATTTGACTACATTCATATCTCTTGTGCTCAGAGTAGCATTCTGAGGAATAAGAACACCAGTTTTAAGAGACTTTCTTTTTTATATAGAGAGAGACCAGCATCTCAAATATCTTCATATGCATATGGATGCCGTTTTCCTACTCATGCACACTCAGGAGCACTTTACATCAAAAGTGCTCCTTTCATTTAGTTAAAGAACAGTCAAATATTTTTTGTCAACACAATCCAGCATTTATAACCACCACTCAGACCACAATATTTCTTTGTAAGTGTGTACTACAACTAGTCTTCTATTTCTGGATTTGCGTTTTGGAGTGGGAACTTGTTTGTTTTAGGAGTGATTTTCGTATGCTGTATTTTCAATGCAAATGTATTATAGAAAATAATTTAAATATTGTTTGTTGTACTGTATATATAGAAGTGTCTTTTACCTCAGAGTACTTTATTAGTTACCAATTAAGTATACTGGCAAAAATACAGGGCTTGCCATTAAGATATTCTGAGACAAAAATGTGAAAAGGAATGTATTTATCAATGTCCTTTAAAAGAAGACTTTTAACAGTATTTCTATTCAAGTGTGCTTCCATGTACTTTAAATTTAGAAAACTGAAACTGTTAAAAATTGAAACATCATAGCATCATGTTATGAAAAAAATATTTTTCATATAGAAAAGATGGCTTAATTTTTTAAAATCAACTGGGTGAAAATGACTAAGCAGGGATTTATGGAGTCTGTTATCATATTTCTGTCTGGTGTGTTTCTACTACTGAAAAGATGACATACATACTTCATAAGTTACATTTAATTCCAGTGCACAATATCATTCCTGAAGCTTCTCACAGACTGCAGTGAGGCAGGAGCTGGGATAGAATATGTCAGGAAAATATCAGGGGAGATACATTTCTCTGTTGTTATTGGTATCAGCTGTTGGCAGTCTAAAATCCTCAGGGGATCATGTACCCTCAAGGTCTTGTTCTGTATTATTATACACAACACACAGGTACATTAGTTACACTGTCTTTCTTCAACACACACCGTGTGGTATTCGGATACCAATTAGCATTCTACATTAAGCAGAGAGCATCCTGGGGCTGCCTGTATTTAATTATTTTAATGTGCCATTCTGTCTGATTATGTGTCTAGCTGTTCAATTTACCCTATGACATATTCTGTATGAAATGGTTAGTGAAGGTGATCTTCAAATTAAACATCATCCCTGTGGGTAACTGTACTGTAATGTGAATGATAGAAGCAGATATAATCTCCTACATGACCCTGCTCTTTTAGCAGGTGTGTGCTTCTGAATATTCACACTTTCCTTGTGGAATTTCTCTATTTCACTTTTCACATCTCCTCATTGAATATCTGTTCATTTGGAGCCTCCTGGATTTACATTTCCTGCTTTAAAACCCCAAATTTTGTGTAGTAACAGAGCCTTGCACTAGTGCACCTTCTTCATCACTTCTCTCAGGACAGACACATGAGGTTTAGTACCTCCGAAGCTTTGTCACGAGCTTCAGTTTTAGCAGTATCAAATTCATTGTAGATATACCAGGTTACAGTGACCTCTGTTTCTGCCCGTGCTCTGGGGGTGTGACACACTATGAGCTCGTTGAGCTACTGTTGCGTGTAGAGAAAACAACACTGGAAAGACTGGGAAAAGGTTTATGAAACTATACTGCAGAGAGGATGAATTAGTCTCCTTTTGCTTAGAAGAAAGAAACACGATCTTTAATTAGAGATGGTCTCCACAGTCCTTTCCCTAAAGCACTTTTGCATGTAGCTTGGAAAAATTCTCAACAGCTGGCAGGGAAAATGCCAGTGCTCAGTAACACCTCTGAAAGACAGTCCTTAAGGGCATGTCTCTGTGGATGTCAGACTTACTGAGCCTGTGCTCAGAGGAGGCTGGACACAGTGCAGCTGCAGCTCAGGCATCAGCATCATCGACCTGCACTGTGGAGAGGGGTGAAGGGGACGACAGATGATGGAGCAATGACAACTGAGATCACCTCCAGGTGGCCAGGGATGCTTTCCCATTGGAATGCTTTTCCAGTTCAACCAAATTTGTGGAAATACTATCATTCTGACAAAACTTGCCTCAATTCCTTTCTGCCACCCTCCTGATGCCTGTGATCCTCTCCTTTCCCTGGTCTCAGAGTCCTAAGTTTCCAAAGCCTGGCAATGAGGAACACCAGTAAGTACATCCTGTATTCCATGGAGAATGCAACCCGAAGTGTCACTGTGTAGATCACATATTCCTGGAGGAATTCTTGGTGCCTAGAGAACAATTTTTAGTTCAATAGTGAAACAATTGATTGCTAGGAAGGATATTTTAGATATCTTTATTGATTTTTTTTTAAAAAAGCACTACAGAATGTGACTTCCATAACAGAAATGAAATTTTTATTCCCTTCTCCTTCCCACTCCTACACAATTTAAAAAGACAATTGATTCCAAATCTTAAATGTATTTGTAGAGGTAAAATTACCTGCCCAGACCAAACCCCAAAATGGACAGACATGACTCTCAATACTTGTGACTGATTTGATGTTCGTATGGATTCCGTCATTGGAGGTGACATGAAAGCTTCTCTTGGTGAGGCAGAAGTGAGCCATGCAGCAATTGTACAGCATATAGGTCTGAGAAAGTGAGTTCTGGCGGATTGGGAATTGGGTGTTCGTTCAAGTCCACTCTCTTCTTCTGACAAAACTTTTCTCTTACAACCAAAGCAGACAGTGAACTAACCAGTTATGTCACAGAGAACAATATTTATGTGGCATAAACATCTGATGATTCATTAGTCAGCACCATGGAAAAAGAGTAGAGCACTGAAAAATGTCCACAGACTAATCTTGCCAAGATAATTTTTGATTTCCGTTTCTTATAAAGGTAAAGTTCCTATTATTTAAAAATTGGCAATATCAACCAAACTTCCCCTTTTTTTTTTATTTTATGCTCCCGTGTTGGTTTATTCACGTTTAATTTTTATTCTTATTTCATAAAAGTGCATTTTTAGTGGTAATTGAAAGAGTCCTAAAAGCTCTTTGGCTGAAGGTTTCAGCTAAAAATTTTAGAAAAGATAATGAAAAAAAATCTGAAATCCTGAACTGGAGTCAGTTTAATTTTTTGCACAATACACATGCTTTGAAATCTTCTCTCAAAATATTAACCGTACTTTGGCCTCTTTTCATTTAACTCAGATTAAAACACTCCTGTAGACTTCCTTGTACTGTCTCCTTTTTTGTCCTCTGGTAGAAAGATGGGGTACAGGATTACAAGTAGCTATAGGACGTAAAGTATAGCTACAAACACTCACTGGCCGCTGCTTGAGATACCTCTGGTCAGACACATGAAACCTGGTACAGGACGGCAGCGCTGTTCAGATGGTGGCGTGTACTTGTCTTGCCAGGACACTTCTGGGGATCAGGCAACTCACCTTCGGCTTTGCCTCAGCCTGAACCTTCTGGCAGTGTTTCTCACTAAACTTGGAAGATCACTGAAAATTTTGGTTGCATTGTACAGTTTCTGTCCTCAATTTCTCATTCGCAGTTTTCTTCCCATTCTGCTCTGTTGCCCACAGCCTGTCTACATTTGTTTCTACTTCTGAGCCATTTTCTGCATGTTCACCCCAGAAATGCAAACTCAATATTATTTTAGCTAAATATAAAAAACTGACATAGTTTCAGCAGACTCAAAACTGGGACCCTGCTTCCCCAGCTGCATGAGCTGTACTAGAACTGAGAGCTGTGAGATAAGTAATTCTGTAAAGAGCTCTGAGCTTCAAGCAAGACACAATGTCCTTTTTCACCTTTTTGACTCTTTAAGCTTTTCTGTCACCTCAGTGCTTTCCCCAGCTTGCTGGGGTATTTAGATTTTACAGGTTTTCCCACAGAGTTATTTACTGAGTAATGTCTTCGCTGAGGACATTTAACTTTAAGTCATAAATGGGGACTTGTTGTTTTTATTATTCTGTAAAAGCCTTTTGTCCACTTTGTTTAGCATCACAAGCCTTTGCCTACAGTGAATTCCACTAGCACTACGACCAAAGTATCACAGCCAACAACTCACATTATACATGATCCTTGAATAAGGCTGTGGACTAAGGCATGCAAAGAATCAGTAAGTGGTGTTCTTCCCTCCATTGCTTGCCAGCATTATTTAAAAGTGGTGCCAGAGCATTTTTCACTTAAATCCTAAAAATATAGCTCTTTGAACGTGTTCTGTTGTTGATTTGAAATTTAAACATTTCATTTAGCTTCACATTAAAAGAAAATCTCACAGGCTCCTCTGAAATGTAACATGCTCTGAGGCAGCTTTCCATTGTCAGAGAGTAACAGTTAAAAGAGAATTTTTTCCTTTCTAAATTGAGATTTGGAAATTATTTTAAATGACATTTTGTACCATAGTGAATAAGGGAGATCACTGAAAGAATGGTTCTGCATTCAATATAGTCTGGCAACTTCTACTTTAAGGGATTTTTTTTTTTCTCTGAATCACTGAAATGAAGCTCAGGATTGCTACTGATTGAAAAATGAGTGGTACCATGAGCTAAGAGCCTGTCCCAGAGCCCACTGAAGCTGTTGGAAGTCTTAACACCAGCAGTGAGTGCAAAAGAGACGTGCCTTCCCTGGATAATTGTGGAAATACATCTGGAGAAGGGCACTGAAATCTGCTGGGAAGGTCCATGAAAGGAATGAAGACCTACTCATCTCCAAAGAGCGTGGGAGGAACCAGGGCAGTAGGGGAATTTGGATCAAGGCCACGAGGCAGAACAAAGATCTCTGCCAGGTTTGCCCTCCTCCTGTGGTGTGCTCTCATTGCCTATTCCAGGCGCGCTCATTCTTCTTCATAAAATATAAATAAGCTGCATCGAATGTATTGGGTTGTTTTTTTACTGAAACAATTCCAAATCCTGCCTCTCTTCTCTTTCAAAACAGAGTCATCACAATTTGAGATCCCCCAACTATAAAGCACAGACAGGAATTTCTTAGACATAGTAGTCTCCTTTTCAAAATGGATGTTCATATGTAGCTGCTATTATTTGCCTAATTTCCCTGTTCCCAGAACAATTTATATACCCATCTCGTGTGCCAAGATACAGTGAATGAACAACTGCTTCTGCTTTAATGAGTACAAACGAAATTAAAAACCTACATGCTGCATCTTGTTTCAAATTATTTGGTGAGCGGAGACCATGTCTGTCCGTATTGGAAGGTCTTCTGCCAACTCAAGTTCAGGTCTTAGCAAATTTGAAGTTCCAGTGACAGGAACTCAAGTAAGAAATAATGTAGCAAAATTACTATTTTAAATAAAAGATTGTGAAACTGTGTAACTCAGTGACTATGTTTTCTTTGGGAAGTAACTTGCTAGCAAGTACTAGTGAATGATGAAGCCATTTATCTCTATGTTTTATGTTGAAAAAAAAAATAACATTTAGGATATTTCTGCTATATCTAGGGTCTGATTTTCAGTGTTACAATGCTTCCAGAATGGAATTTGTTAAGATGAATTCAAATAAATTTGAGACATTTAGCCTCTATGTCAGCTACCATTTGTCACAAAAATGCTTCTGCCATCTGTCCTTCAGAAACAGTTCCTGGAATGACAAAAAGTCTGTATAGTTTTTTACTAACTATAGATTTGTATGGCAAGTATTTTACACAGCCTTGTGCAGCTGGAGAAATAATGGAAAGCCTTTTTAAAATATTTCTCACAGAAACAGGCCAGAAAAATAACCAGAGTAACAGTAGTTCATATGGAGAAGGAAAGCTCTTCCATCCCAAGATGAATGGAAAGCATTTACTGCAAAGCAGGAGGTGCCAAAATGATCTGAAATTCAACTGTAGGTACAAGAACTTCTACACCCAACTGCTCCTATATCTAGCTGTAAAAATAAATATAACTTTTCTACTTGTAGTTTTTACAATTACTATGACTTTCAGTTGAACCATTGGTATGAACATACTGGCTCAAGGTTCTCAGAAGCTGAGGTTAGCCCACACAGTTAGACCTAACTCTAAAAGTTTCTTGACCATGTTTTATTTAGAAGTCATAGTATTTTCATCTCATTAAAGCAGGAGAGGAAGGAGGGAGATGTGTGTGTGTGGGAATTGGTGTTAGATATCTCTTGTGTTTTACAGTCTTTTTTCCTAATACAGGCTGGATTGGTTGTTTCAGGAACATGAGGTCTTGAGAATTACTGCTTTGCATACATATTGCTTAATAAATTGCTCAGATGGACTAAATGCATACAAACGTTTAAAAATGTTTGTGTGCATCTGGTGTATAAGAGCAAACGTATTTAAACCCAGATATTTTGGAGCACACCACATCTGTCATTAGCAGTGACATTTCTACTCATGCAAAATGATATGTAATTATCCAGTCAAATCGAACCTGCTCACCCTCACGTACAGTTTTATTCTGCCAAAGAGCTAAAAACTAAATGGTAGCTCCCCTATGTTGCAGAGCTGGAAACACTCTGTGTTTTTAAACAGCCAGCCATCACAGACCTGGTAAATCCAAACAGCTCAAATTAACAGAGCACATGACTCGCCGCCTTGAATATAAGCATCCCTTGGAGGAAGCCCTCATTTGAGAACAAGTCATGGGCTGAGAAATCCCCCCGGCGCATGGTCGCCTGCATGACTCCCTGGCGGGGTCAGAGGCAGGCGGGGGCGGTGGGCACACCTTTCCCCGCTCCCCCTCTGCCCCCCTCCCCAGCAGCAGCTGTCATGGGAATGATCAGCTGCCTATTACATGCATGCATGCACTTCCCTGCCTCACAGCACACAGCCGTAATGCGCTCTGCTCACAGGGAAGAATTTATATCCCTAGTTTGGCTCAGAAGGGCAGTACCCCCTTGCCAGGCAGCCCCTGCAACCGTCAGGCAATTAATGGAGTAATTTTCCCGGCTTTGTGGAGGGCAGTGGGGAGGGAAGGACAACATCTGTACCGTTGCTAGCAAATTTATTGCAGGACGAATTAAGAAGCACAACCAGCCCTCAGGGATTGCCATGTTCACATGAGCATCAACAAACCAGGGTCCACCAGGCTCTCTAGTCATCCCGAGCAGCGGAGAAAAGCATTTTCTTCAGGTGCTACTTTCTCAGAGTAGCAAAATGCCTCCTATGCCTCTTCCTTTTTTTTTTTTTTTTTCCCCCACTGTGACCTTCCTCCCAGTAATTCATGCCATATAAAGAGGAGAGGGCCTTTTAGGGGTAGTGTGTTTTTTGCAGTAACCTTGGGAGGCAGAGCTGTTAAGAGGTTGCAGCGCGTGCGGAGGCCTCTGATAATGAATTACAACTGAGCAAAAATGGCTTGAGTGGGAATTTATCTGGAAAGCAGTGAAAGGGGGATATTCCTTTCCTCCGAGAACCGAGATGTCCTGGGGGCTTATGAAACTTTGAAAAATAATCCCTTTTCATAAAGCAGCGCTGCCTAACTCAAATCAAAAACAGATATAGGTGGACAGTAATACAGATCTGCCCTGCAAAGGACATGGCCTGAACGCAAAAAATAGAGATCAAAGAAATCAGTTGGGCATCTCCAGTGGCACATACACACCCTGCCAGGTATCTGCTGTCATAAAGTGTACTGGATGGTGAACATACATCATAGGAAAGGACATAAACTATCTTTAGTGTAGGAAATTGAGCAGAACATGTTTAAACTGCAAACTCGGATGACATTTGTGCTACCACAAGCTCTTCCTGCACAGTCTAACTCTTTTTATTTTCTTTTTTTTCTGAAAGCAGAATGATCTTGTTGGCCTTTTAAGTGTTAGAGAAATATGGCCAGGTATGTACCTTGCACTTCCAGAATGGTAGCAATCTGACCTTTCCAGGTATGGTAAATCATTCAATTCACCATCATGTATTCACCATTTTGTTTAAATTGCATCAGCACAAGAAGCTGTCTCCATGATCAATAGTCAGCCTTCTCTTTCCGTATATAGTTTTAAAAAGAAACAAACCTTCTCAAGCTCCGTTCACATATATCTATTGACTTCTATCTATTGACACTATTCTAGTGTTCTACAATTTAGTGGAACACTAATCATTTTCCTTACATGAGAGCTTCAAAAAACTGTGAGGCAAAGGCAAGGCAAAACAACGCATCAATCCTACACTTTGTCCTCACAGTTTATTTCCATAACAGCGCATGCGGCATTGATACAACCTGCTTTTCCAGGGAAAATGAGAGTTACAGGTGTTTGTGTGTGCTACATGGCAGTTGAAGCACAGCTTTAAACCCTAGGTTTAAAAAATATCATGTTCTTTTTTTTCTGGGCTGGAGGGCATAAATTAATTAGTGCCTGATTATTTCTGTCACACTTTTCTTAATGATCTGAGTTCCAGTTCTACAATTTACAGTGATCTTCAAGACTTCTCAGTTGACAAAACAACATGCTCCTAAACTAAATACTAAACAGGTCTAGTGAGAAAGGAAAAATTTTGATCTTGACTTCCCTCAATTTTTTTTGCTGATACTCCAGAGCAGAAGGAATAAGGAGAACAGCAATCTCAGAGCTCAGAGAAACATGTGGTTTCTGTCTACTACGCTAAGTGACAGATCAGTCATAGCCTGTTCTTATCACCTTTGAAATTTGAAGGATTTGACTTTGGTTCAAATGAATTTTTTTTTTGTAGGAGAGTTTTTCTTTTGTATTTTTTCCCCCAGTTGCTCAAAAGTAGTTGGCAAATCCTGCTGTTACAGCAAAGCAATATGGGACTGCGTGTTTTGGGGTCTGAGCCTGGAGCCGGAGATTTAACCAGGTGCTTGAAGTTATAATTTTTGTAATAGGTATGGCTGATGTGTATGGTTGATTTTAATACAACCTTGGAGCTGTTGAATTATTTTTTCAGGAAGCAGGCAGGTTTTGCTTATGGAGCACCAGGATGTTCTAGCCAGGCAGAGGTTTCCTCTGGTCCCCCAGTTCTATGGACCAATCCTGGAACCAGGGCAGGATGCTCTCAAAGGAACCAGTGGACACACTTATAAATGACCAGCCCACTCTTGGTGATTCCCTAATTTAGATCCCTTTGATCTGCAAAATCCAGCAGCTAACTGCATGCAGAGTGGTAAGCTAGTCTGCTGCAATGTCCTCCCACCCAGCTGGGAAGGGACAACACAGAAAATATCAAGAAAAGACATTCTGGGGGATCAAGTCCTGCCCCTTGTTTCTTGGTGCTCCCAGGACTCTTTTGCTCTGATTCAGGAAAAGCAAATGAAGCAAAGTTCCAAACCCACCTGAGGCATTTCAGGGAGGGAGAATGGTTCAGCATCCAACAGCTAACTCTCATTGAATGGCGATCTTCAGGCAAATAAATAAGAGACAGACCATGGCTGTTTCTTGCTCAGTTCCTGACTTTTGCCCTCATGTGCACTGGGGCTCACATATTATTGCAGCAGAACATTTCCATTTCTGTTCCCAGTCTTAAAGAAATCATAGGTTTCCCTGAAGAATAATTGCTTCCATGGAAATTCCTCAGACCAATTGCCTGATGTTATCAAGGCACAGAAAACCTACAGATAAGTGCAACCTAAATTCACTCTTTATTCAGAAAACACACTGGAGAACACCGATACAAATATTCATGATTACTCTTTGAAGACTGTTACACAAACTTGTAATTTACATTTTCAAAACTATTTTTACTGAAATGTGGAGAATGATACATGTCAGTTATGTATTATTTTAAAAGTTCCTTACCTATCTCCAACACTGATCAAACTCACATGACTACCTTTATCCAGAGAGTTATTGATTACATTTACACAGGCTTCTGAATTCTGCTAATGTGTCTAAATAAGATAGTCTTAGTGGTCTTTATCATCAAGACCAAAGATGCAAGTTTTTTGGATGCTTTGAATTGATCCTAGGGTGCAAAATTAAATGTGGGTCTTGGAGTCTGCGATATTAGAAAAGTAACTTACAGAATCTGTACCTGGACCTACAATCAGATTTTGAAGGTCATCTAGCTCTCCTTTCCCTCATTTCTGAAATTTTGAAAAAAAAGGAGGATATAGCTTATGATGTAATTTAGGAAGATTTGACCTCAGGTGACCTTTGCCAGATACAGTTAAAGAGCCAATGGGCCAGAAAGGCAGAAATGGTTTGCTGCACAAAAATGGTGACTCTGTGCTAAGCTTCATAGGTTGGAAGGAGCATTTTGAAAGTCCAGGCAAAAATGTGACAAGAAGCCAGTTTAAATACGAGCACATAGGTGTGATATGTTCTGAGGGCCAGGTGTGACTTGGGAGCCTGGCAGCTTTGTGCACATTGCAACTTTGACATTGTGGATGAAGAGAGACAGGCTAACAAAGATTACCGATAATAAAGTCATGAAAAGGTATGGCTCACAGTGTTATCGCTCCTGTGAGACACGGAGAACAAATGCACCATGAAGGGTTACTTGTGTAAAAGGCAAGTGCATTATTTGTGGCATAGCCATGAGCAGTTTACAAATGCACTTATTTTGTCTTCGTACATCTTTACTTGTAAGCATTTACCTTGTAATAACCAGCTCTGAATAAAGCTCCATCCTCCTGCTTTTGTGTATGAGAAAGAGGTTAAAAGACAGAAAATAACAACCAGCTTTCTCTTCTTCTGCAATTGGCTGCTGTTGTTATCCTTTGCTCTTAAAGAGACTCTAAGCACAAACATGACCTTAAAGATCATGAAGATTTTTGTGTGAAAGGATACGTGGGAAGTATAAACTTTTAAAACCTAGCTCCATGCTTATAACCAGGCCAAGTGGTACTGACATCAGCAGGGTTCCACAGACAGAAAACTAGTGCAAATTCAACGGAATAAATCCTCATTTTCTTTGTAGTCATAGAAAACTGATGTACCATCCACCTCCGTTACTTCCCTGAAAAAAAATCCTTGACAGGATAAGGACATGAGAAGTTGAAGTTATATCTGAGAGGAACATCTGTTTCTTATGGTTTTACATCCCATGAAAAGCATTATAAAAAAACCAATTGCACTATGTACAAGTGTGCATGGTGTATCCATTTTCACTTTTCCCCCTAGTAGCCCTCCTCTGCTGTTTTCTGTGCTCAAATAGATTCTTACATCAAGGAAGGGCTTTGTCTTCCTTAGCTGTTGATTTGGAATAGTTAGATGTCAAATCTAAGATAGCTATTTAGGATCTCTTCATAGTCAGTGGACCGTAAATAGATGTCTAGGAGACACTGGAGGAATTGCCCTTCGCAGGTGATTTCGCTGACTGCAAGGGGAGCTTAGATAATCTGTGAGAAGAGGAATGCATGTAGTAGTCAGCCAAAGGCAGCAAGGTCTGCTCAGAGAGGCTTAGATGGTATTCTCGTTATATATACAAATACTCAAGTGCATACAGATGGCTAGATGAACTTACAGATGACTAGAAGTGCTTGTTGCAACTATTCTCAGTGTATAGAGTTCAGCTTAAAAAAGAACCAAAAATTACTATGAATATATTAAAATCTTTGACCATAATATGTCTCATTTTTGATGACGGCAGGGGAAAAACCCCACCTTACATCTAGAAGTGTTATTTAATGAAAAGTTGTTTAAAGTTGGACATAAAAGAAAATATGATTAATTTAAATAAAACCCACAATGATTTTAACATAGTATATAGACAAAAATATAGAATGTTAGTGTTAGACTAAATACATACAGCTCTAGTATTGCATATAATTTCCAGTGCTTTTTGAGTATGTATTAAGCATTTATAAATCAATGTAACTTTATAGATATATATACACACATATATATATATAATTATTTATGTATTGTCCATATGCAAAGAGTTCGTTTGTCGAGCAATATGACTGAGGGAAAAATGAATTCCAGAAAATTACTATGTGGTGCATTTCTAAAAGGACTGTGTTAAGGAAAAAATCAAAGTTAAAAAATACTGAGGCGTTCCTCCTTCTCCCCAGTCTGTGTGCCCATCCGAGGTCCCTAGGCACACAGCAGTGTTGGATCGGGCAGCAGGAGCATAAATGTGTGACATTTACTTGCCTGATCTGGATGACTCAGGTATCCCAGAGTAAAGAGCTCCTAGGTGGGCTTGAGATGGCCATAGGGTCTGATCTCAATGCTGTAGGTTGGAGTGATCCTGTTGATTGCAGTGTTCAAAAAATCAGGGTGCAGGGTTTGGCGTGGAAGTGTGTGCCTCAAGAGGAAAAAAAGAGACAGAGCAATGTACTCAACATATCTATGCATATCAAGCTCTTTTTTCTGCAGACTTCTTTTTCATGCTTCAGAAATTCCTGTTCTTTATAAATTCTGTTCCATTTTACATGATCTTAAACTCCTCTTTGGCCATCTTCTAGCTTTTACAAGGCAAAGCACTGTTGGGAGACTGTATGTTTCACATCACTAAGTATATTTCATTTGACACTTCTTTTTCTCTGCAGTTCCTTAGATGCCTTAACATGTTGCTCTCTCTCCCTCCTGGTGTTCTCTGTCTGCTTAATGCTCTTTTCTGCTTCTTCCTGGAGCTTCCTTAATTGATGCATTTGGCTATTTGTTACATTAAAAAAAAAAGAGCTTTGTCTTACCAATTTACAGCACTTCCATTGTCTCATGTTGTGGTGTATTGTCCACTGCTTTCTTTCCTCACGGATAAATGGAGTGAAATTAAAATGCGTCTCTTTACCAGACACTAATGTGATTTCCTTAAGCATGGCTATTCTGCATAAACTTTCTGAGGGGTCACCGCCAGCTTCAAAGGAATTCTTAATAAGCACACAAAAAAAGGCTGTCTGGATTCAGTTCCTGTCATGTTGGAAAAAGATGTGATCAGTGTTTGATTCATGAAGCAATATTTGCTTTTAGATTAAAGATGTGTTTAGGTTGGAGGTAATTTCTCTTCAGCCCGTGAAGAGCAGGTAACAAACACCACTATTACTGTGAGTTACGTGGAAGAGCTCTGAATTTGGGCGATGCCTAGGAAAAAAGATTTGATTCATGAGTGGACTCTTCCAATCCTACCAATAATTAGCATTATTTGCAATAAACTTTGATCCTTTAAAAAAATGCAGTGATTTCCTCAAGCATCTGGAGGCTGGCTCCCCCAGACAGACTGCAGCAGAGAGGCAGCATCTGGAAACTGGATCCTGCTCTGAACTTGTGAGCCTGAGATGGAGCAAAGCATTACGAGTTTGACCAAAGATGGGAACTAGATCCTGGGCCAAAGCTCTGGCCAAAATTCTGAGATAGGATTGCCTGCACCTGGTGAGAACTCCCCTGGCATATGTCCCAAGCCCCAGAAAGGAGCACTGCAGGGATGGGGAAGAGGAAGATGGTTTGTGGTGCTGCAAAGCCATCAGGCCCAGGACTGCTGCCCAAGAGCCTGTGCAGAGGGATCGCACTCATAGAACATTCCCAAATGCTTGCTCCTATAGCTGCCCCAGTTGCTTGCAGAACTCCTCCTCAAAATCGAAGGATGCCTTGAAAAAAACAGGAACAAATTTCAAACCACAAGTTTTACCCCTCAGTTCTAAGTTAACTGCTTTAATTGCACCCCTGTTTCTTTCTGGCCAAAAAAATACCTTGTGCATCAGTTTTCTCTACTTGGTACTTAAGGCACCCAAAGGTTTCCATTTTATTTTTTAGACAGGACTTAAGTATCTAATTCTGCTTGGTTTTAAGGTATCTCTCTGATTGTCTTTGTAGAACATGATTTAAGCAGTTTTGGTAATGATACATCAAGAATAGATTATTTTTATTAAACCATGAAGCAGAAATACACTATCCTGTCTATATGCACTATATTGGGAGATCTTTGGTTAGATTTGCCTATCTGTCGGAACTACATTCTTTAGCGTGGTGGGGCTTGCTTACATATTCCAATGAGTTTCTTGCATTTAAGGAAAAATGAACTCCATTTGCACACTTAATTTTGAAGGTAAGAAAACGGAGGCTATGCTCATATCTCAATAGTGGCATTTTATCCACTGAACTTTAGTTGCAGAAAAGGTCACTCTGGAATATGTTTGTATGAGCTTGTATGGATTACTTGAAAGTATTAGGAGTTTCTGTTTAAAAACATACACCTAAACTCCTCCAGCTCTAGGAAAATACAAGGCACTTTTAGCACATTCGGGTTAGAGTTTTAGTTTTGTTTTTAGATTTCTCTGGCATTAACACTGACCACATGTCACTTACATAGTCCATTTATATTTTAATTTAGGGTCTGCATATCAAAAATGTAATGTACAGCTGGGCTCAGCACAATATTTTCAATGAAATGCAAAGGGAGCTATTATCCAATAAGAAATACATCTGGCTTGGGTGTAGCAGAGCTTTTCCGAAGGCAGAGAAATTGCTGCAATAATTAAACCTGAGATCCAGAGAAGGACGGGATTCCTACTGGAGTATTAGACCTTGCAAGAGGACTGGGATCCTGATGAGAGGATTTTAATGGCTAACAATCTATTGTATATTACTAAAATACTTAAAAAAAGGTGCAGCCAATTATTTGCGTCTGTCACTTTGCTGCCCAGGTATTCGACAATCCTTTACAAAGCGGCTTAGGGACCTGTCATATTTTTGCTTACAGTCAACTGAGTCCTGAGCAGATGAATGTGCTAAGTTGTCTGCCCTAGCGCTTCCATACAAAAGGCTTTTAAATTAAAGTAAAAATTCATTTTAGCAGCGAGGTTATGTTTTCCCTTGAGCTTTCTAACACTGTTCACTCTCATTGCCGAGGATGTTTCCGCTTTCCCCGTAAAAGCTTTTCTTTTTGTTATCTTCGCAGCCCTTGTTAGATTGAATAAGTCAAGGTGTTAGTGCCTTTGCATGGCTGAAGGCCCTGATCCTGGAGCCCTTGCTCCTGGCTGTGCACGCCACCAGGAGAGCGGGGTGGTAGAGGGGGACACAGGTAAAATGAGAGAGAAATAAACAGGAAAGACAGGCGAGTTATTTGTCTGCAACTTGTTTGTTGTCACCTACAGCTTCCTCCCAGTGAGTGGATGGCTTTCTTCTTAAAGCAACAAAAGCTTCACCGGAAAAACTAAAACACTTGCTCAATTTTGCTCACTAATTTAGTATGCAAGAAATGTTTCTTTTCTCAAACACCAGTAGACAGATGGCAGAAAAAATATAGTAGATTCTGGACTCCCACTGAAAGCTGACCTAGACTCACCCCGGCTTTATTGTTTTTCTTTCATAATTAGCTTTTGCTCAGCTTTGTCATTTTCATAAGCCTCGATATTCTTCAATTAACAAAACAGAACAAGAACAACAAGAGCTTAGGCAGCTCATGAGGTCACTTCTTGCAGGGGCTGGATTATGGCACCAAAAGAAGCCTGAAAAGCATGTATTGATCCAGTCTGACAGTTCCTGCCACATTAAGCCTCACCACAGCTGTGATATAAAGGCGCTTAGAGCTGTTATCATAAATACCATCCACTATCTTTAAAGATCATCAGAATTGCTTCACATTGTATAAGAGTTATTGTCATATAATTTGTTCAATGCATTTTAACAGCATAAATTGGTTTAGCATTTTAATACTAGCTTAAAGGTCAAATGCAGATAATTTAACATTTATCCTATGAAAGTTATCATATAAGCTCAATTTACTGAATGTGTGGAATGAAAAACAGTCATCTTTATTATTTCCATCTTTTATCCAAAAGCTAAATATATCCAATAAAATTTGATTTTAGATGTTAAGACACTTTAATTTAAACTGTCAAAGAACATATTTGCAATTAATTTGTGAATGCCTATAATATTTAGGATATGATCTTAAAAGTGAAATGAATTTCCTGTATTTCTTTCTCTAGGAAGATGATGAGGAGAGAAGAATCTTTATAATTGGGAATGGAAAAATACAGCTATAACATTTACGATGATCTGAACATATTAGGAACAAACATGTCTATGAATCTATCAACCCTGCCTACATCTGGGCCTCTGCTCATCCATAGTCCTGCTGTGCACAGAAAACTCCCTTCCAACTTGTGGTTCATAGAACCAATAAACCAAGAAAGTCAAATGCCTGTTTGAGAGATAGAGAAAAAAAGAGTGATGATCATATGGAGGAAGGCAATATAGCTGATAGCAGGACCAGTGTCTTGTAAAAAAACCCTCTTGCAATTACATCTTTCGGATTTTTTTCTGCTGTAAGCAAGAATTACAAGACACTGGTGTGGCCTATGATAAAATCTTCACTGACAGAGGCAGAACAGCTCTCATCCCAGAGGAAACTTCTAGTTCCAGCCTGAATGTGGTTGTGGAAGAACTGGTGGCCTGCTGGTCACACTGCTCTGGTGGGATGGGGCAGATCTGTTGAGACTGGTCTGAAATACAGTCAAACTTTACACTTGTGCTACCAGGGGTTTGACTTCTAGATGTGATTTTTTCTGGAGTCTTTTCCTATTCTTAGAATTGTTTAATTTATGTAAACAAGTGTTTGGTGGAGCAGGAACAGGAGCAGAGGTTTCCAACATGGTGACAGACTTCTTCATTCATTAGGTTACAGAGTTAATTCTCAAATGAGTTGGTCATCTACATACCTATGTGTTTTACTTCATGCTAGGGGCAGAAGGGAGAAGAAAGGTGAGATGAATCCACATTTGTTAACTGTCATGTGAATTCTGAAGCCAATAGATAGGTGGTTGTGGCTGTGTTTTCTTTGGTTGCAGTCTCTAGACCAAAGATACCTGCTCAGTGCTTGTCTACAGCTGCAGCACTCTTTAGTTTCCAGGATTGATAGCAAATATGTGCTGTCCCTTGAGCTGGTGTCCTAACAGCCTCCCTGCCCCCCCAACCTTGTGGCACTCCTTTGCCCAGCTCATCTTCACTGGGAGGGGATGGACAGACTATGCCAGGTTCCAGGACCTGCCTTCTAGGGTCATCACCAACCTCCTGCCCTCTCGCTCCATGATGGGGGTGAAGAAACATGTGTGCAAGCATCCAGAGCACTAACGTGTATTTACAGTGAGGTGGGGGAGACCGAAACCAGATGCTTAGAGAAGAGTATAAAACACCATGATGATTCCCTTAAATACTGTCTCAGCCTCCAATGATTTGCAGCTCAGGGCCTTTCCCAGCCAGAGGCTCTCTCCAGGCTGCTGGACAGGAGCTGGAGGAGCTAGTGCCAGCTGGAGGAGCTGCTTCTTGTTTTGTCTGGATAGCCCTGATTTCCCTCAATCTGCATGGACATCTTTAGTTACTTTCTAATCTTTTTCCCCTCACTATTTGAACAGTCTAAGATGGGGAGACAACTACTAATCTAGTCTTAATTCTTCCACGCATTTTCAAACCTGATGTTTGTAAGTATTTCTAAAAGGCTTCTAATTGTACAAATCAGCTAGTTTAGTAAGTATTGTAAAGGAGCATAATTCTCTGCATTACTAGAGGACTCGATTACGATATTGTGAGATGAAAGATTAAGCGCATGAATCATTTTAATAACAGATTTTACTCATTTTTCTATTCATGAACAATCCAGAAAGCAAGCTAGTTATGTCAAATGATTGAAAACTGGAATTCTCTAGGTGTTTTCTATTTTTTGTTGGTTTATTCCTCTGAAAGCAGAGGGGTGGAGGGAATAATTTTCTCGTTTGTTTATTTTTTCCTCTACTTATTAGAGAAACAGGAAACTTGAAAAAATTAAAAATCCACCTTCACTTTCAAAATGTCTCCCACCTTTAGTTTTTGGTATCATAGATAAAACAATAACAAAGACTAGCACTTTTGCCTCTTTATCTAGAAGTAATAACAAAAAAATTGAAGATTTTTATCTCATTGGACAAATAATTCACATTAATGTTCTTTTTTACTGTCAGAAGAAACTGTTGATATTGTTCCTTCAGTGGGATTCGCAGGTAGAATCAGCATTTTCCTAAAGATATGTAGTATTTGTGAATATTCTAATTCATCGGAAAGTCCTTATTTAGTACAATACTCGAGTAATGCATAATATTAAAGGAACAACCAGATAAATACAAGTAAAAAACCATCAACTCAGTTTTATAAAGTTCTTGTTTTTCATATGGAGACCAACCAAACACATTAGGCTTAATCTAAGTAGGAAAAAAAACAAAAGAAAAAAAAAAGATTCCAAAAGAAAAGGAAGACTCATCACCTGGAACATCTAAAATTAGATTGGACAAGACAATGGAGGATGCCATAAGACAATGGATTTTTCTGGCCCTCTAATAATGCCATATTCTGACTTGGCTAGGATGTAACTTAAGGATAACATTACCATTTTTTCAAAATACAAAGAGTAAACCTTTCTGAGATCAGCTTTTTAAAAGATGATTCCAGTTAAGGGCAGATTCACAATAACTTACTGTTCAGGAATAAGGAAAATTTGAGTAGAAATAGCAAATTAAAGTAGATGGTATAGACACACTTAACATCAGTACTGTTTCAGCAGCTTAACAAGTTACTGCTCAGCAGCAAAACCAAATTCCCAGTTGCTGTACATGCTCTTTGCCAAAGCCAATGGTGAGATCACACAGTTTAGCCTACATTTCCATTGGCTGTGTGCCTACACTGCCTCTGTAATTTGCTCCAGGACAGGAACCCTTTTCCTTGGCCAAGTAATCTGGAGCGACTCACATGCATCCAGAGTTCTGCTTGCGTTCATAGTGCGGAGCATTTTAACAGTTTCTGGCTCTGTACCTGACCCACACGTCTTTGCATCTCTTGAGTACAGGGACTTTTCAATGTACAGCACATGCCCACTCCAAACTTCTCACACAACCACATCAGCTCTCCTCCTAGGCTATATTCATTTTAAGATCTGAAGAGCTGTCGGTGTTGTCTATTTGAGGAGAATCACAAGGTGAGTCTCTGAACCACTCATGAATTTAATTGTATTTTGTTGCACTCCAGGAAGCATACTGGGAATGACCTAGTGTGCTATCACTGGAGTGAAAACCCTAAAAGGAACTTGTCTTACATGAAATCCCTTAGGAGTCTCCCTTTACTCTCGCAGTATACTACAAATTTATTTTCATTTATAAACGTGAGAAAATCAGAAGCAGAAATGTACATTCAGAACTGAGGGATGCTCAGCTGGTTGAACTCACACAAATGCCAAATGCTACTCACACAGCCCTTAAAATTTCAGTCAGGATTGGACCTTACAGCTCACTGTCGCATTGATGACAGAATCACCAAATGTTTGCGGTTGGAACGGATGTCTGGAGGTCATCTGGTCCAACCCCCCTACTCAGGCAGGAAAGCATTCAAAGCACTGTTATAAAATTTGGAAATCTTATGGATGTCAGATACACTAATTACTGTTGGAAATCAGGTGAAAATAGCCCATATATAACCAGAGTTTTAAGGAAAAAAGTTCAAACCCTGTATCTTTCTTTATAATATCTATGACTGTAGCAACAGATGAACATTGTCCATGTTTTCACAGCTTCATGCCCTAGAAATACATGTGTGCATATACACAAATCCATATAGCAATTCCATGAGATAGAACCCAGCTTTGACTGTATGTCATACAGTCTTTGACTATGCCTTACCTATGCCTCATATGTTCAGCTGTCATGCTGCCTATGGCACAGTCCGATACACAAGGATGAGAGATACAAGGAGAATGCTTTCAAGCTGCTCTGTCAGTGTTTGCAAGTGAAAGATTATCCAACTGTTCTCAATAGTGCAACCAGCTGCAATGTATTCTCACTTAGACGTTCTTGAAAGCAAAGGTGTCTGGTCATCTGGAAAGGTGAAATATCCCATAATTTTACTCCCTCACTGAGAGGACACTGAGACTGTGATTGATATGAAGAGAGTCCTAAACAAGAGGTCCCAGATGATATCTGAAATCCCTGTGTTTTTTTCCCAAGCTTTGTTTACCATGGAATATAGGTGTTGTACAACTGAATCAAGTACCCATATGCAAGTTATTCTGATTTCAGGGGTATAGCAAGGATACCCTGGTCTGTCAGGAAAGGTGAGATTTAGTTAATAATCTGTACTTTGGTATTCTGTTGCATTTATCTTGTAAATTTTTCATAAGAAATACGTAGGAATTTTACTAATTTGATATAGAGTTTGTCTCTAGCTTTTCAGGAGGCCAGAGTAGGCTACTTATCCAGGAGAAATTATTGCAAAGGAAAGTGATTATTACCCAGGATACTGTCATCTCTGCAAAAAATTTACCATGATGTGACTAAATTTTCTCTCTGTATAGGATTTCTGTCAATGTCAATGTCAAAGTAATTTCCAAAGTCTGAGATTAAAAGACATAATTTTAACGCAGACAATGGAGGTGACTCGGAATGATGTTTCAGAGTGAGGGATCCCTCACACAAAAGACTTCTTCAGACTCATCACTCCTCCATCCTCTTGCAGCACTCTTTCAAGCACTTCCCAAGCATTTTTTATGCTGCTTCCCTGAGCTATTTCAATTTTCCATCTTGTCCAGGCTTTCCTTTCTTCACATCCTCTCTCGGTCTCCTTTCATCTGGCCAACTCTCTGGCTCAAGATCTTATACCAAATAAATGATAAAATCCAACAAATAAATAAATAAAAGAGCAGACACTGACTGCAAGCATAGAGTAGATGTGACCTGTGTGTTACAAACTGGTGACTTCAGGAAATGTTTCTGTGTAATCCTGGACCTCTCCTTTACTATTCCAGTCATGTTTGTTTTTGTCCTGGATGTTAAATCATAACTGCCACATATGGGAGGGGGAATGCACTTTAATTATTGGTTTTAGTCATTCTGATCCTTTTATTCTGGCTCACATTTACAGTGATCATTGCTCCCTCTGACACAAATATCCCATCCTGACAAAAGTGTCTCTCCACAGAGCAATAACGTAAGCCTGAGGCCCTGTAAGTCAGCTTTGCAGGGAAGGAGAAACCAGTGACACAATGTCTGGGTGTATTCTAAGGATAAATTGTTTTGTTTACATATATAAACCAGGCCTGATATTAGAAATGGTAAAACAGCACTTGGGGCAATTATTTCTTTAAGGAATATTTGCTTAACATCTGTGCTTAGTTGTCAGAGAATAATTATCTCAATTACGAATATTTAATCAGAGAAGAAAGGACATAACAAATACCAAGGTTCTTTACCTTTCTCCAGATCCTTATTCAAAAAAGACAACATTAAAGGTCTTCTCAAACTGAAGATTTTCACACATACTAAACTTAAAAACCTAAATGTAAACATAGCACTTACAAGCACTTGCCGTAACGATATTTTCTTTTCTGGCCAATATTCCAGGGCATTTCTTGCTTGTCATTACTTCAAACTATTGGGCTTTAACCCTGCTTTGAAGTCTGTGGCATATGCCAAAAATTAAGCAAGTTCTTAAGTGTTTAGAGGATTGGTTTCACTTAGAAATAGTCAGTAGATTTAACTTCCAGTGCTAATTCTAAACTTCTGTCTTCAGCATACTGTGTCTCTAGAGGACATTAAGTGCACCCATGCTATAATACTGTGACTTCTTGCAGTCGGTTAAATTCTGTATTTTTACTGAGATTGTAGCCAAAGTGACTTGTGATCAAAGCACATGGTTGTGCAAAGCCACAGTACAAAAGGTGGTGCCACTTTGAACTGCCAGCTGCCAAGTTTTTAGAGGAGCACATAGACCAGAATATAAAGTAAATTACACCTTTGTTCTGATAATAAATGTGTGTGATTAGTCAAGAACTAATACGTGCAGATTAAAACTGCTTTATTAGATGTAACTGATAGGAATCGAGATTTGTGATCAGAATTCTTGACAGAATTGAAAATCACAGCCCAAACACAGTGTGGTGAAGATTGGGACAATTTAGCAACTCATTGTTTCAGAGTTTCTTTGGCAGAGTGATGAGTTATTCTTCTGTATCCCCTAAAACCCCCAGCCCTGGAAGATCTCACATCATGTGTTTGCAGGAGAATTTCTTTACCTACGGAGACAGATGGGGAGCCTGCTTCCTTACTCTAATGGGTTTCTGCTGAGCTGAGATCCTGCTTATCTATACAAATAATTGAGGGTATGGGGTAGAGGAGGAAGCAGCAAAGAGTTTGCACTGATTACCTACATAAATTTTCTCAGGGATGAGCAGAAAGGGTGGGTGATGCCTTTCCAGACAAATATTTTTACTTGTTCCCTGTAATGGCACTTCCATCTCTGTGGTACAGATGATAGATTGAGCCTTAACAGATGGGCCTTCAGGCAAAATGGTCAAAGAGGACTGGAGGGTTTCTTACTCCTGATGCTCAGGGATTTTTTCTGTGTGGGGACACAATTAGAAATGGAAGACTCAAGCTAAAAGCTTGCAAACTTACTTTCTTAGTGTGATGCATCCTGCCCCTTGGTTTAATACAACAGTCATACAGAGACCTTGCAGTTGCCTTTAGTGGCTGGACATTTTAGTTTCGCAGGATTTGTTGTGAAGCCTGAAGCCTGCTGGTCCAGATATAAGTTGCCATCCACATAGTACCACATAGTACAGACACACAGGACATAGCACTCAAATCCTATTCTCTGGACTGGTGTATCCCATTTTAAAGCAAACTGTTTACCTCCATGAAGTCACACACCAGCTGAAGAAGACAGTGGGTCATAAAAAACGAATTGCACACCAACATGCATGGGTGCCCTAAGCAGAATACAATGATTTTGGAGACAATAAAATGATTGCAAAATCCTTAAATCTTTTCCCAGTATTACATCTGCAATTATCCCACTGATGTAAAAGGATTGCTGTCATAACTGAAGTCAGGCATTGCTTAGTTGTCTTCAGGATTATCACTCAGAACAGATAAGACAGTTATTTGTTCCTTAAAAACACACTGTATTTTATTAGAAATTTCCTGTTGTTTTTTTGTTTGGTAGGATTTGAAGAAAAAAAATCTAACAACAGTTTTTACTCATTTGAAAAACCTAAGTCAGCCTCAAGCCTTGAGTAGTTTTTCTGTGTATACATAAAAACAAATCTGGCTTTGGAAACAACATGCACAGAGGAGCAAAGTAATTGGTGTCACACCTGGACACCTTCCATTTCTCATCACTAACCTGTGTCTCTTATACATCTGGCCATATGTCAAATGTCCAGAGCCATGCTTGACACACCTGAATTTATGACAGGTTGTCTTACCTGCTGTAGCACTGCATCACCTCGAAGCAAAAACATCACAGGCTACGAGAGTTTTTCCAGAACCAGCTATTTCATAAATTATTTCATTATCTTTTTGGAAAGCCAAATACTTGCTTCTTGAAATATTGAAGCTGGATATGGTAATTTGCCTTAACTGTCTTAAATAATGCACACAGCTCAAAATATAGATCTGATATTGAGGTTATAATAACTTTGTAATAAGACTTATATTTATTCAGTTACAGGGTAAATTTTCCTATGTAAAGCACAGGCCTTCACCTCTAGTCTGGGAAATCAGCCACAAATTTCTCCACAGAGTTCACTGTGCTATAGAGTTCTCTTAATGACTCCTGC
>NW_009721417.1:24921-93303 GCF_000703405.1 Apaloderma vittatum
AGGCTGTGAAGTGAAAGATGTCTTAAACAATAAAAACTCCTTTGGTTGTAGTTACATTGAAGGCATGTTTTTTTCAGAACTGCAATATCCCACCTAGGTTTCACTTCAGATGGGTTAATGATGGATTATTTTTTTTTTGTGACCACATCAGAAAAATGTTTCATGTCAGAATCAAAACAGCTTTTGGTTGCACATAGAGCAACAATGAACTGTGACCAATAAAAAATTAATTATGAATCAAGCATAACTGGTTTTGCCTTACCTGAGCTTTAATTGTTTTCCATTTTCTTTTCTATTTTAAGTTTATTTGAAAGCCAAAAGAAAACCACTTGGACTAAAATATAATTTTTAAAAACTGAAATCAAAATATATGGCAATTTTTAAGTTTATGCCACCATATTTTCCAGTTCTTTCTTCCCTCTTCTTTCTTTGACTGTAATGAGTTTCAGTGTTTAGCCATTTGGTATTTTAATTAAGTGTTAATTTTTGCTGCCTATCTCACTCAAAAATTCCATTTCTGGGAGATATTACTTATTAATAACCTCCTTGTCAGCTCTCAATAGGGAATGACATGTAAAAAGTGGGGAAAGCACTCTGAAAATGATAGATTTCATATGAGTAGCAGGAATAACTCAAACATGTTTTTGTGAACTGGTCATTCTGTCTTGTTAGTAGTAGTTGAATGGTAGTTTTATTAAGTAACCTAAAACCTAAAATCAAGGAATAAATTAGGAGATTTAGAGGGCCTTCCACCTTTGACAGAACAGCCAAGTACTAGGACCTGACAGGTACAATAAAGAGCTTAGATGTTCTTCTGATATTGTTCTTAGCCATAAGCCCCCAGGCTTTGTTCTACATGCTTAGTTAAACTGTTTTTATCTTACATAAATCCTGGTAAGCTACTTTAAGACCCATCAGAGTACTTCAATTGCCATTTAAGTGTTTTTTTCTGCACTAACTGCTTCTTGTTAAATAGTTTGACATTTATGTGTCTAGACTCGGTTGTTTTGATATTGATTTTGTACAGAATGATAATGGAGCATAGTGGCAATATTACTTTTGCTGTCATACCTAGTAGCAATATATCTCTTTGAACTTCTTGTGTTGGGAGGAAAATCTACATGTATGTAGGTCTAAATTTAGTCAGTTCTTTAAAGCTACGATTCTGCTGTGCTTATTTTTCTGCAGCAACTTACATTTCCTTCCTTGCAGTGCAGAGAATCTTTATTTTGAGGGAAATCTGTCAAAATCCTGAGCTTCCAGCTCAGTGTCTGCAAAAAAAGATGACTGTGGTAACTGCTCCCTGCCTTCCTCTCTCCCTCTCTCACTAAGACCTTACTGTGGGTATGGAAATCTGCTTTCTGTAGATGCTTAAAGTATCCACAAAAAGCCAATCACTTTTAAGATAGTTAATAATATCGGTTAAATGAGATGAGCTTCAGGTTACCTTTTTTTTCCCTCATGTCTTTTGCTGTTTACCTACCTCAGATCAAAATACAGGAAGGAGTGCTGTTTATCTAGTCATGATTTACATAAAGTTACATAATGTACAACTCAGACAAAGACTTTGAGGAAGAAACTAATTAAGATGTCATCAAGTTGCAGAAAAAACGTGAGAGAGGAACTTTTGTACCATGAGATACACAAGTCAGTAAAGGGAAAGTCAACCATCAGCATTTTAGAACCAAAATAGCTTTACTCTTAAGGCATTCACATAAAATACTGTACTAATTTTACATGTTAAAATCATCAGAGCCAAGCTGATGACAGTGTTGACCTTCAAAACTGCCTGGGTATTCATCTTAGCATTTTTTTCAATCCTTTGATAGTGTAAGGATCTGGAAGTCCTCTTTTGTGAGTGGAAGGGAAGGGATTTCACCTGGAAACAGCTAAGTTAGACTTTTTCATGTCTTTTCTTCCTCTGTCTCATTCAATGGAGTGCAGAGTCTTCTAGCCCTCTGTCCTCCTCACCTTCCCTTACGACCTGCTAATCGCAGGGGCAGTGGAAGCATGTGGGGATGCACACATGGGGATGGCTGCTCAGCTGCTCCTCCACAGCTGAGATCCCTGATGTCCTCAGTTCCGCAGTTTTCCAAGGTGCAGTTTACTCCAGCTCTGCCTCTCTGCCAGTAAGTAGCTACAAGAAGTTTCAAAAAAGGACATTTCTGATCTAAACCAATATACCCTGAAAAAGCTAGGAAATAAATCCACCATTCTTAAATGAGTAGGTTGAGAACATGATCATAGTTTCATATCATTTCCTGAAAGTGCAGAAAATCACATATAATCTGTCTTTTTTTCTGTATACCTCCATTTGTATTAACTGTGAGACATCTCTGTCCAAGATTCTCATTCTTTTTCAACACGTGCGCATTCAGAGCTTTTTATCCTAAAGAAATGAATGTACTGGCTGATGGATGGGGTCTGGCTAACTTTGCTGCAGTGATTTGGGACACATCACATCCTTGGTCTTGATGTTCCTGCCTCACAGTGCGATGGGCAGGAGGGAAATGGCCGCGTTAAGATGCTCTTGGAGATGACTTTAACAGGAGATGTCAACTCAAAAGTTCTGAGTTCTGCTCAGCCATGTATTTACCCTCAGAAGATGGTTAAGTACTTTAAACTCCATGTGTACGGAAATATAAGAAACACTAGGCCATTTTTATATTTATTTAAGAAATTGCCAATAATTAATTTTTGAATCATTCCAAATGATCAATTTGTAATTATGTGTTTGTAGGTGAAAAGAAAAAGTCATGGGTATTTATCACATTTGACAACGGAAATATATGACTTGCAGTCAGTTCCAGCTAAAGCTAGCCTAAATAAGCATATCAAACCCTTTATCATTCCAGCCCCTATGACACTATCAATCTTAATGGGCAGGTGATCAATTTGTAATTATGTGTTTGTAGGTGAAAAGAAAAAGTCATGGGTATTTATCACATTTGACAACGGAAATATATGACTTGCAGTCAGTTCCAGCTAAAGCTAGCCTAAATAAGCATATCAAACCCTTTAAACCCATAGACTAAGGCCAAAGTCTCTATGTCTATTTGTGTATATTGACATGCCAGTTTTGTTTAAACACATGCATATAGAACTCCCTTCAGTTTTCACCATAGTGATGAAAAATGACTATCCAAATAATCTTCATGGTCACCAAAAATTTAGTTTTCCACTAATTCCAACAACATTTTAGGGCTTAAAGAATCTCCAATTATTTATTAACTTCCTTCTGTCAAATATTTTGTGTAGATTGACAGCCAGTGAATCCTGGACATTTTCACCTAGTTTTACTCCAAGCTGAAGGCTTGGCTATTTAAAATAGCAGCAAAATTTCCAGGGAAATATATCTATTCCAGGTGTTTTGCTGACTACTTAAGTTTCCTGTAATTCTTGTGTAAACTTAATGTTTTTGACTTCTAGCTGTAATTTCTTTTACAGAGGGAAATGTACATTACCTGCAGCTTTAGCCCAGCAAATCTTGTCTTTCTCCAGGGCTGTCCAAAAATTCTGGTCTTCTCTGGTTTCTTCCTGGATATAAATTTCACGCCTGTGAACTTCAGTGTTCTTTATAACTTTCAAGTCACAAGCCTTTCTTGTAATGAACATGGCAGAGCAATATAGGTAGCAAACACAGAGGGAAATGTTTCTATAACTCATGTTTGAGGGCTGTATTGAGACATTAAGGCTAAAAAAGGGCTGGTATCAAATACATCTTCTAAAATTTCATTCTGCATAATAGGAAATACCTCCTTTTGATACAGCCATTCAACTTTGCACAGCTCTATACACATAGAAATCTTTCTTTTCACTTACAAGCTAACAGTTGTGTCCACTTGTTCTGGAGTCCCCAGGACAGCAATAGAACCCAAATCCTCATACATCTCCTGCTTCTAGGGAAGGGCAGCCTCCCATCAATTCACCTTTCCCTGACTCCTGCTTTGTCTGAGCTTTCTCTGAAACTGTTTATGAAAAAGAGTCTTTATATTACACGCCTTAGAATGATAACTTAAAATACACCCTAGAAATAATTTTTTTTTCTCTAAAAGATGTGTCTAGTCAAGCTGATTGTCCAAGCTTGTACTATACTCAACGAAGTTGCCTATGGGACAGCAATGTGTCCTTGTGGCCAAGAGGGCCAATGGGGTCATGGGGTGCATTAAGCAAAGTGTGTCCATCAGGTCTAGGGAGGTTCTCCTCCTCCTCTGCTCTGCCGTGGTGAGACCACACCTGGAATACTTTATCAAATTTTGGGCTCCTCAATTCAAGAGAGAGAGGGATCTACTGCAGAGAGTCCAATGGAGAGCTACAAGGATGATTAAGGGATCTGAACGTTTCTCCTGTGAAGAAAGACTGAGAGAACTGGGTCTGTTTAGTCTTAATAAGAGAAGGCTGAGAGGGGATCTTATTAATGTATATAAATATCTGGGAGGTGAGTGTCAAGAGGAAGGGGGCAATCTCTTTTCAGTGGTGCCCAGTAATAGGACAGGAAATAATGTGTTTAAGTTAAAATATAGGAAGTTCCACGTCAACATGAAGAGAAACGTCTTTACTGTGAGAGTGATGGAGCCCTGGCACAAGCTGCCCAGAGAGGTTGTGGAGTCTCCTTCTCTGGAGACTTTCAAAACCCGCCTGGATGCGTTCCTGTTTGGCTGCCCTGGATCTGCTCCGGCAGGGGGGTTAAACTAGATGATCTCTAGAGGTCCCTTCCAAACCCTAACATTCTATGATTCTATGATTTCACTCAGCTGAAACTAAGTGGTTAAGACAGTGGCCAAATTACCGTCTGGAAATGCTTGACTTAAATCATTATCATGAAAATTTTGACAACTAAGAATAACTGCTTATCAGCAAAAATTAAGTGAAAGCAATAATTTTCTCAACTAAAATATAAGATACTGGGTGTTTCACCAGTCTAGGATCTCTGGAATGCATGCAGCTTGCCTAAATTTAGCCATTCACTGTAAATTTCCATTTCATTTAAGTAAAACAGGATCTTTTTCACTTGCTTTAGACAGTTATATTTAATCCCGCCTACCATATTCAAAAATTAACTCACTACTCCCTATACCATTTAATCTAATTGTTTGCTAATGAGAGGAAAAAAAATCATCTACAACTGGTCCATCTGCCCGACATGATAAGAAATTATCCATTTAAAAATGTCAGTGTGACTCTCTGCTGTACTCTTTCAGGCCTTTGTCTGGAGCATGTCTGTCAGTGGAGATGGGACACCCTCCACATGTATGAGGAGCAAATGTGAATGCTCCTCAATGTCTTTTCAGCCAGTCTGGGTAACCAGCGAGCTCTGTACCTGAAGCTGCATGGTTATGCTGGCAAAGGACAAAGCCCAAATTAAAAAACCCCACAAGTGAGAATCAAACTACAGTAAATGGGACCTAGTCCTTTTGTGATGTAATTGAACTTTTTTGAATCAGAATGAGCTCATGGCCGACATAAAACCCTATCTGCTTAGAGCCTAAGATATAGATATCTTTACTGCGTGGGTAATGGTCTGTTACTGGGGAGAGGTAGATGAATAAGGTTTATCATCATCCCTAATTCTGGGTAAAGTCTTAGAGTGGTTGCTCATTGTAATAATTGTGATATTTTATACAGTTGTGTGACTAATTTGACCTCAAATTGTTTTAACGTAAGTAGTTTTGTTTTCATTGTATTATGTATTTCTTTTTCTATTTAGTGGCTTAATGTAGTTAACAAAATAGATACAAATGGAAACCTTCATGGACCAGATGTTTCTTTCCTAGACTGCAAAGACCGCAGGGTACATTAGAGACAACTTAATAAGCCTAATAACACAGTGGTGGTCCACAGAACCTGCCGATTTTAGTTCTCATAAAGTCCTACTAAAATGCCTGGTCTCACAGGCTTCACTGACAAGCTCAGACTTTTACTTCTAGTCCATAAAATTGCTAATATACTTTGGAACTTTTGAACTTGGTTTGTAAACACTTGTGAAATCAGTTGAATACAGAAATTAGAGCAGGGTGAATAATTTAAGATACAGTCAGGCTGGCATTTTGATGGCTGAAAATATAGCCGTATCACAACCTGTGGGTTTGATGCAGCATCTAAAGGTCATCTTACACTTTTCAGTACAGGAACTGACACAATAGTGAAGCAGCCACATATTGCCAACTACTTTGGTAGACCTTGCAATACAGAGCTGTCATGAGCGTGGTAACAGGAAAGACTACACCAGCATGTTTCCTAATGGCTCACGTGGTGGTGACGTGGAGAACTGGGGGTTCTCAGGGTCCTGATGTCAGGACACCTTGTAGGCCATTAGACTACTCCCTCTCACACAACTGGTATGTTATGTGGCACTAGCAGTATACCCAAGGGTCATGGACTACCCCTCCTTGGGAAGTGTCTGTCAACCATCTGCCCCAGCGAGTAATGGGAGGAGCTTGGGAGCTTGTAGGTGCTCTAGCCTGGGATCATCTGAGGTCTTGAACATAGCTGCAACTGGAGGAAAGCTTGGAGAGGCAATGAGAGCTTTGGGAGAAGAGAAACTTGAGAGGGTGACAGTGGGCAGAGGAAAAAGGAAAAGAAATTAGGCAGAAGCCAAAGACAGCAGCTCAGGGGTGCATCAGAAAAGGACCAGTTGAGAGAAATGCAACATGAAAGTGAAATCTACTATGAAATAAAACTGGAAAAGGTAGAGAAAGGTAGAAATACAGAAAGAGGGGGTAGACAGATGTCAAAAAAATAATGCCGGTCAGTGCTAGCCAGAGCAAAAAAACTCTGTGGCAATAAGGCCTTGCCCAGAATGTACTAAGCGGGTTTTCAGAATGACTGTTTGTCTTCAAAGAAGAATTTTGATTCTAGCTGCCTTTGATATCTGAATGATCATGCACTCTCTGAGTGAGCCTCAGGAATGGGCCAGGAAGATTTTACATCTGAGGAACTGGGCAACTATTCCTGCTTTTTAATGTGATAGTGATAAACAAGTATCAAGTGTGGGAACAATTAAATAAGAATAAAAAGGAGATGAAGAATACGGTACATATTCCCTTCTTCCAAACAGCAAAAAAAAAGTTCTCTTTGTTGGAAAGTAGACTTTTTCCAGCAATGATAAATGGGAATGGGTGTAGTTAAAATAAAATATCTATAAGAATAGCAGTTCTGGTTCTTTGTAGTCCAGCTAGAAACTACTCTAAGTTGAACACTGGACACATGAAAATGGCAAAACACTTGATAACTTGCAGGCTCTACAGGTGGACCAACTATGGAGTTATGAGAACCAATAAAAATAATGGTCAGATAGATATTGAATCCATAAAATGGTGGCAGCCAGGCACTCAGCATAATACAGTACAGATGTAGATGTATCTCTCTGAATAGTTTGCACTCTGTTTCAGCAATAAAAACGTGTGATGTTTCCAGTACCCGCCACCAGCCATATGAGAGAATAAGTTATCCAGCTGTTTTCAATACAAAACACACTATCCTAAAATCAACTGATATTTCATACTCTTTGTATTCTTCTTTCCTGCACATGCAGGAAGTATTAATGGTGACATGATTTTATGTTACTGTAGTTTAACAAAATGATCAGGAAGACAAGCTATGTTAGCAACATTATTCAGATATTTAATAGCATTTATCCTTTTAACTTCATTATAGCATAATGCCCCAAGGCCCAAAGAGAGTTATTTTTAACATGACTTCAGACGGAAAGGAGTAACTTCTCGTATGAACATGCACTGGCCTCTTTACAAAGTTATATTACCAAGGCTCCAGGGTACAAAAATAAGGGGCAGCCACTTCTGTCTCCCCTCTGCCCTCACTCTTCCTTGCAATCACTCCATGTGGTCAGTACTCTCTGGTTTCTCCCTAAGGTCAGAAACAAAAGTCCACAGCCCTGAGGCCTTCACAGCTGTTACCACTCTCCAGATGTCAGCACTTGCCTGTCCCTTGTCCCTCTTTTCTTGTCCAATCCCCAACCCCCAAATCTATTTAAACTTCCATCTTTTCCCATGTCCCCCTTTAGAATGCAGTATGAGCAATAATTGTGTGTGCATGTGCATGAAAAACAACCTTTTTCTCAGTGAGTATCCACCCTCCCCTTCCAAAAAAGGGACTCTGCATACAGCAGAGTCATCAGTTGCCATCAGATGCTGGGCATCCCACGTGTGCTTACATGGCACAGTGTCCCATGATACCCCCCCAAATAATCAGACCCAGAATCACCACTCCTCACTTCAATGAAATCAAAGCTCCCAGACAGCAAGCTACTGATAATATTTAAGCATATTTATAGATCTGACTGCATACTGCCTTGTTCTGTTTTTATTTATCTTCTCCCTTTCACTCTTTTCACTTTGCTTCTTTTCTTTAGTTTCCTTTACACTTCTTCACCACTCTTTGAGTTTTCCACCTTTAGTCCCTCAGTTCCTGTTTTTCTGTTTTCATTTGCTTAACTACTCTATTGCCTCAACCATATTTTTTTTCTTCTCCATTCATTTCTCTTGATCTCTTATCCTTATTTATTTGGTACTGAATCTGATGATGACACTTCTGTAATTGCAACTACCATTCCCAGCAGTTACATTTTTTTTGTTCTTACATCCTCTCCCACCTCTTAATTTCTTATTCTCTTGAAATATGAAATCCAGTACTGATATATTTACACCATTTTGACTCCTTGGTGAGATAAAGGAGATATACTTTTCTGCTCTCTGAAGATCCACTCTCCATTTTTCCCTTTGTCTCTATAAGACCCACTTTTCTTGAACTCTTCTTTCATTTCAGTAATGCAAAGGACAAACAATGAAGCCTATCTCAGTATTTCCATTCATGGATACTTTTCTTTCAGAGTTCTGTATTGAGTTACCCTCGGCCCATGCAAAGAACTCAGAAGTTTTCATGGCAGCAAAACGCTGTACACATTGCTCACAGGCCTGTCTCTCCCCATATTGTGATTCTCCTGTATGGACTGATCTATTTGCCATATCATACCTTGCTAAATCTATAATTTTCATAGATTCCCTCAAGGGATTTGCATTGACCCTTCTTTTGTCCATCCTCTCACATGGTTCTTCAGTGGACTTGACCAGTCTTATATCCAGCGTGATGCTTTATAATTAACTCTTTCCCCTAACAACTAAGTTAGCATTAGGTGTAGCTGTATGATCTTTTACAGCTGTTTTCTAGCCTCATCCATTCCTACTTCAATGCGTTCAATGCGCTTCAAGTAAAACACTGACACGCTAAGCTACTCACATTGTACTTTCATTCTAAGTTCCCACTTCAGCTATTCAGACATATGCATAACTGCCAGTTGATGTCAATGCATTAATATACCGGATTTTATTACAGTAATGTCATCACATTGTTTCAGAAATCACTGTGCTGAACTGATGACCCAAGGAAATGAGAAATTCCCCAAAATTCAGGATGCTAACCTCTACTTTTTTTCCCTTTGGCTATTATGAATAATGACCTCTGTCTTCTCCTCAGCTCTTGTTAACACTTGAACACTTTGAATTCTTTGACATAGTCTCCTTGATTGGGATTCACCACAGCTAATTCTAGTCATGTAAAAATATGTATTAATTATTAATTAAAATGATGCAGTATATATAAAAATAGCTATTACACAAGAAGAGTGAACATTACAAAAGTGTTTAAAAATCCAAATAGTTAATTTTGACCATTCCAAAAATATGTATATTATCCCTCAAAACCTGCCTACTACACAATATTGTTTTATGTTCATATAAAGAAAATTATACATGTGTAAGAACAAAGGATTAACAGAGGATCATTCAGATGTTTTCCATCCAACAGTAAACAACAGAAGAAACAAATATGGTGGGAATAGTATGCTAAGTTGAAAGAATTTTACTGGTAAGTGTCCAAAAAGACAAGTTAGGTCTTTTTGCTTTCTTTTTTATGATCTGTTCTAACTGAGTGATCATGTATCATGACCCTGACAGTCTATACTGCTCATTTTGATAAGACCATTGCAAGCATGTTGTCTTTGGGTTTCCATGACACCTTTGTTCCCAGACAGGGTAGGCTGTTGTAGGAGTTCCTTGCCCACCTCTCTCCTGTCCCTCCAAACTGAATCAGAGAAGTAAATGCATCACCCACATTGAGGACACCAGCATGATGGGCTGATGAGGGAAGAGGAAGGTGAGGAGGAGGATGGCTGAGGACTTGCCGTATGGAACCCCAACAAAAAGTGCTGCGAAGGGCAACCGAGACCACCACATCACTGTGGTGCTGGATAACACCGAGGAAATGAGAGGATGAAATATAACTCATGAGTGGGAAATAGCAGATGTTCTTCCTCAAGGGCATAAGCAGAACTATAATTACAGAAAGCAATTACATCCTATCAAGCATAAGAGCATTAGCTATGCAGCTGAAAATGCCACAAATAAATTGACAAGTATTATTATTTTCCTTTGCATAAAGTAAGTAAAGAAAAATGACACAAAGGCGTCCCCAGACACAAAGAAATATGCATAGGACAGACAGCAAGGGCTAGAAGCACAAAAGGAAAGAACATATTCTTTGCAAGAATACAAGACATCCGATAGCATATCGATAACAAAATTGTACATGATGTACTTTAGGCAGAAGAAAACTGCACTTCATCAGACCCCCAGTAAATTAGTCATAGTCTACCCAAATCACATGTTATGTGGTAGTGACTGCCAGGTCACAGATGTGTCAGTGCAGTCTGACTGCATTCAGTGGGAACGTGCTTGTATGAAATGCTACTTGTATGTGTTTTTAAAGGATTAATCTCCAAGACTACTGTAACTCCAGTGTTAATGTATTCAAGCACCTACCCACATCTCAGCTAACCAAGCGAGAAAAAATCATCATGATAGATTAACCTGATGTGAAACTGAATAGTTTCATTTTCATCATTCTCTGAATAAAGACATTATTTTTATAGACTAACTCAGAGTCCCCTTTTTGTATCAAAATGCTGATGTGAAACTGAAGCAGTACAATTCAGAGCAAAGCTGTTCTCACCTCTTTAGCCCCACTTCAGCTTTGGTATAGATAGATCAGAGCTCAAGACCAAGGGTGCTCCAGGTAGTCCCTGATAGATTTGTAGCTAGGAAGATATGCAACCACCCTTTCAGAAGAAACTGAAATCTCCTATGAACCATCATCTACAGAACCGTTTAGTAAGTTCCCATCAGTAACAGATGCAACAATCCTAACAAATGCAACAATCAGGTACTGCAGATATTACCTGAAATTAGCAGAATTACATAAGTAAAACTGTCCTGTAGAGCCCTGTTTTCTGATGTTAATATTGGGGGGAAAAAATGTTTCTTAGCATTCAGAGCTGTCTTTGTTTGCAAGATGAGCATTGCACTTTACTTCCAAACCAAGAAAATTTGATATGGAGCCATTGAAGTTAAGAGTAAAAACAAAATTGTCTGAAAATTCAGTTCTGGTAGGAAAATGGCTGATGTTTTTACAAAAGACATTAACTAACTCAACAGACCTGCCTCTTTGGTTTATTTGAAGTCATATCTGCTGATTCCATAGAAAAAGCTTATTTTGTTTATGTTTTATTCTTTGTTGCATTGCAGGCTCAGCATAACCATGGGAGGGGAATCTTGGCTGTTTCACTCATCTTGCAAGGCATAAGTAAGCGCCGAACTAAAGGCAGTTGAGTGACAAATGGTGACAGTGACCCTGAGTCTGACCAGTTGTTGCTGCTTCAAGAAATCAGTGCCATTGGTGAGGGATAGAAAGTCATGGCAGCCAGTGCTGGAGGAGCCTGTGGACATTGAACTCTTGCAAAATTCTGTGGACCAAGTACTTGAAGCCGCAACGCCGTGTGCTGGGCTGTATTCTGTTCTCTGTGTGCAAGTGCACTACTGGTCACCTCAGTGTGATCGGTACACTTACTCTTTGGGTGCAAAGTTACAGCTGCAAGGGACATCGGTACATGTTCACAAAAATTTTGGAGGTGTATAGAACAAGCAACTTCCATGTGGACTGATAGACTTTGTGGTGGAATGATGAGCTCACTAGCAGAAAACAATATACATATTTTGTACTCAGCGTTGGTGAGGTCGCACCTTGAGTATTGTGTTCAGTTTTGGGCACCTCAATATAAGAGAGATATCGAGGTGTTGGAGCGAGTGCAGAAGAGGGCAACAAAGCTGGTGAAGGGCCTGGAGAACAGACCTTATGAGGAGCGATTGAGGGAGCTGGGTCTGTTCAGTTTGACAAAGAGGAGGCTGAGGGGGGAACTCATCATGCTCCACAATTACTTGAAAAGACATTGTAAAGAGGTTGGTGCTGGTCTCTTCTCACAGGTAATTAGGGACAGAACCAGGGGGAATGGTTGCAAGTTGCAATAGGGCAAGTTTAGGCTGAACATTAGGAAGAAATTCTTGACAGAAAGCATGGTCAGACACTGGAATAGACTGCCTAGGGAGGCGGTTGAGTCGCCATCCCTGGATGTGTTCAAGTGTCATTTAGATGTGGTGTTGGGTGATATGGTTCAGGGGTGACCTTGTAGTGTAGGGTCAATGGTTGGACTTGATGATCCCAAGGGTCTTTTCCAACCTGAATTGTTCTATGATTCTATGATTCTACGCAAATTTAATTAAAAAATTAAAAATTAATTAAAAACTAGGTTTTTAAATACTATAAACAGGTACATCCATTATGCTGCTTTACAGTCACACGTCAGAATAGACTTTTTGGACTATAAGATACGAAATCAGGTAATAATATTGCAGTCAGTTGAGTTGAACAGGAGCATTGACCAAATGTCCTTAAGAACTGATGAAGGCTGCTACTGTGCTCTGTTAACCTTCATGTACAAAAACATTCCCCAAAAGCCTAAGGAGAAAAACAAACCTGGAGCTGTTGTTTACATTTCATTTCCCTGTCTATCCACCCTATTTTGATGTGCAATTGACAAGTGCAACCCCCACCCCTCCAAAAAATACCCATATAGACAAAAGAAAAATCTCTAGTTCCATAAAGTATTAAATCGGCAAAGATTATCACAACAATATCCTAAGGGGGAGATAAATTTTCACTGACATTCTGTCAGCTGTCAGTCATATACTTTTATTATCCTTGTCTGGCCTCTATAATTTGCCCTCTGTGTGGGTTTAGAGAGAAACTTCACTCTTTTAACTTCCTTTTTTGATGTGTTTGTGAAATGGAATTGTAGCTACCAGCGTACATGTGATGATCGCTAGGCACCTGAAATGCAGCAGCATGTAATGCAGTGGGACAGAAAAGCAGACCAAGCATCCATGAACTAGGGTGGTTCTTGTATACAAACATGCTCAGAAGACTCAGAAACAACCTGTACCCTGGGGTTACTCATTGTTCTTCTTCAGAAACCTCTATCTACCAATTTCTAAACTCACTTAAATTTCTATTTCTCATTTCCCAGATCAAGTACTCAGAGGCAAATGGAGTAGTCCGTCTTACGCCGCAAACTGGCTTACAGAGGAAAGAGCTTGAGTAGCACCTACCTTTGCTTGAGGAAATTTGCTTCTGAGATGTTAAAGTGGTCTTTGGAAATAAAGTATGTGTATGGAGGAGTATGTGAAAGACTCAATTTGTTAATTTTGGTTTTGGTGTGAATGGTGGTCTTGGGGAATGACACCTTTCAACTGTCAAGACATAAAGATTTATTCTTCAGTTGGCACTATTAGCCTGAGCTATATTGGAAATTTATTTCTCCTCTGGCTTTAAAAAAGCTCTAAAGATGCTTATTACTTTCCATTCATAAATGAAATATATTTAGCAAAGATTTTACACAGGTCTAGACTGTATAGCAAAAATAACGTGAAAACATGCCGTAAAAAACTGTTCATAAAATATTTGCTGCATTTTAGCCAAAACTCTGCACCAAGATTTAATATTTTCTTGTTTTAAAAAAAATGGCTTTAAAAAAAAAAAGTTATGTAAATTGTGGATTGCTTCTTGGCAAATTATATTTTTAAAAGCAGATTTGGCAAGTTAGACTGCCTGTAGAGACTTTGCATCCTATGTTTGGTTGTTATTAAAAAGAATGTAGTAGTTTAATCCTGATCTCCAGTTTTCAGCATCACAAAGTCATCATGCAGTCCCAAACTAATGCAGTCTGTGGTTAAAAGAAGCACAGAAGTGAAAGTTTAGAGGTTTTATTATTATAGGTCACAAGTGACATGGCACGGTCTGGGGCAGAATTACACACAGAAGAGACTGCATAACATCTGCTCATATTTTGTGCTCCCCAAGTCTATGTCACCCATTTTGCTCTTTAATGAGCTCTAAAGACGCCCATTAAAAGGGTAAAATGTAGCTAAGGGAAACCAAAAGCAAAATAGCTTTCCTTTGCTCCACAATGATTAGAAGTGCACTGATTTCCCATTTCATGATGACTCACCACAAGTTTTTCTGATGACCATGTCAGTGCTTCTGAGGTCTCCAGGCTGTTAGTGCCCATAACTCTTCTGCTCCTTCCCACCCTCACCTTTTCTACTGTGCTGGCAGGAGAAGGGCTCTTCCTTCCTGTTCCGCCTCAGTCTGATTTTCCCATCCTCCTGCAAATTTCCCTCCACAAATTCCACCCAATTAACCTGCTTCATCTGGCTATTTCAGTGTCTGCCTTCCCTATCACCCACTGACCGTGGAACACCTACAGGTTTCATTCACGTAGGTATTTGCCTAATACTGTGCTTCCATATTCCCTACAATGCAATTCTATCCACAGCATATTAATTTCCCTCCTTATTCTCTGTGCATGTCTATTGAGCTGTCCTGATTGACAGACCTGCTTGGAACCACTTGAAATTCTGACAGCAAAAGCAATTAACAGCTTAGATTGGACAACTGATATAAATTCCGTTCGAACAGTATTTAAAAAACTTCTGTTGTGGTATATCTTAAAAATCAAGACTATGTGATGGAGTCATGTCTCTTTGGAGATTAACACCTTCTAGTGGTTATTTATCAACATATCTAATTTCAGTCAGGAGACAGTACCAGGCTGCTTTCTCTAAGATATGGTTGTTAAGTACATGCTAATGTGAGCTATGTGTTCTGGAGAAAACAGACAGCTTGTCTGATATTTGCAAATTACTTTATCAGGCACAAAAAAAAAAAGTATATAATTTTTCTACAGGTAAGGAATTCTATCAGAATTATTGCCAAACATCAGGTTTGCAGAAGACATACTAATTTCCAAAATGCTGAGGAAAGTTATTATCCTGGAAGTTCAGAACAATCTTCCAAACTGAAGTTCAATAATTTGAGAAAGAGGAACTGAGAAGGGGACAAAAGTAATCATACACAAACCCTCTGATAAACCTCAGGTGAAAGGGAGTAAAGGCTTGTATGTGCCCCAAATTGAGGAGTCGCTAGAAATGCCCTCTGAAGTGCGCACCATCAAACTCCCTGGTGCTACAGGTTACAAAAGCACCTCTACCTCTGCAGCTAAGGAGAGAGAGATCTCCTTGATTTGATCTTGTAGATAAATATGATTTCACTTCATGTCACCTGTAAACTTTTGTAACAGTATTTTTGGATTTCATAAATAAATACTCTTACATGGGGTCAAGCTAACTACAGTAGGTTGACATTAGGGCATTCCATTAACAACGTGGTCTCCCAAAATAATTTTCCAAGTTACTCAAAAGGTAGGAAAGGTCATGTCCACAAAACTGTGGAGCTAGCTCAGAAATTAGTAACATTGAGATCAGTATGGAATAAATATCTTCTCGTCAGCAAAGCCAGTGAGAAAAGCTCCTTGGTATACAGCAGGACATCCCAAAGGCCTGAAGGGAATGTATCATAGCCTCACACACTTTTTGGCTCTATTTTAAATAAAAATAAGTTCTGGAAACGGTCAAGAAAGAATACAGCCTCATTGCATCTTTTAATAAGAACAAGGTGCTGAGAAGCGCTTATTAAATCTGCAGATGCTTGATGCATGCTGGGATATCCTCTGCCAGATGTATGTGTCCCTTACCTCATCTAGCCTTCCGTAGTTTTTTTTGTTTACAAGTCATCCACACAGCAGCACCATTAAACATGTCATAAAAAGACTACTCAAGTCATTGTCTTGTTACTCTAATGAAATTACATGTTTTTTAAAACCTTGCCATTCCAACTGCCATATGTTATGAAAACTCAAGCCTACTGGGATGCCATTTCATGTAAAGTTTAAGTGCCTTGCTGGTGAATATAATTAACCATAATAGCATTTTATTAACTTTAGTTACGACTGCAACTAAAATTGCAAGTCACATCACACACATAAAAGAGAAACCAGGCACAATGCATCAGTGAGGAAGGAGACAGCTACTCCTAGCAATTGCCCTCATGTCTGGCCTAGTCAGCAGGGGTAGGGGATAATCCTTAAAAATTGCTGCTATAGGGCATAACTGTTGCCATTGGGAGGAGAGCAAGGCAGGGGGTCCTGTAGAGGAGTGCTAAGGGAAGCCAAAAGCCAGACCAAGATGCAGGAGGAATGTGCTGGAGAACCACATGGGCAGAGAAAGCAATGGTTGCTGTATGCTAAAAAAGAGTTTCCTGGGCAATTTTGTAAACTTGGCTTCTTATCACTGGAAGAAGATGCAGTGCTAACACTAGATACTCAGCTGGTACTGGGAAGATGATGGTGTCTAGAAGTATGGTCAGGACATGCAGCTGCAGGCAGTAGCCTCTCCAAATGGCAGAGCTGGAGAAATCACTGCTATTAAAACTCCACAAGGGTAGGCTGCCCTTAGATTTTGTCTTTGCCTCTCCAAAGTAATGTGGGCATCCTGATACATCTGATCCCCTGCATCCAACCCAGGTCACAGCTGTGAGAAGACACAAAAGAGAAATGAGGGGATAATAATACTCACAGAGGGGATGAGGGTAGGAAAAGGTGGGCAAAGTAGAACAAATAGAGGAAAAGTGAAGTGCTTACACAGGCATAAGCAGCTACACCGGAGGAGAGCAAACATCTATTAAAAAGCTCATAAAAAAGCTAAAAAAGAAACCTCTTTAAGAGTTCAAAAGGCTCTTAAGTCCTGTATACTACTGCTGATTTCCATATGTCCTTGCTGAGCCTGCTGCAGCTAGTTTTTTATCTATCTGTCTATCTATCGTCTATCTATCTATCTATCTATCTATCTATCTATCTATCTATCTATCTATCTATCTACCATCTATCTATCTAACTATCTATCTCTTTATATCTTTCATGTATGTAGAACCATAAGACTGTAAGCGAATGGTTCATTCCTGCCTTGGAAAGAGCTAAAACATTCTGAGGTGGATCCCATTACACTGTTCTGAACCTGGGAATATGCCAGAAACAAGCAATTTGGCTGTATCTGCCCACTTCCCTCTTCCTTTTCTTGTGACTCAAAAAAAAATCTTTCCCACTTTCTATAGTACCCACTGTAACATATTACTGTCATCACAAGCCTGTTTCTGTTTAGCTAGTTACTACCAGTGAAAACCTAAAAAAATGATAATAAAAACTGCTTGAAACACTGGATATAGACTGCATATAGCAAAAGGAAGCAAGATTCTGACTGAAATCATCACTTTTAAAATGTTCTTTTAACAAAATACATTTTCTAGTGAATATTTTGATGAAATATAAAGCTAGACAAGTCAAAAAATGTCGTTCTAGAACTGCTTTAAATAGGCAAGTTTAGATATTGCATCATGAGGAGGGGTATTATTCACTTGAATGAGTTTTAACCTTTCTTTAGGGTGGTGAAGCATGTAATGGAAGAAGTTGGTGTTACCTTTGATCATGTTAATTACCAGGGTAGATTATTATCTTTGTATATGTTCAAAATGGAGATGAATAAAGAAAATACATTGGTATTTTAAAACTTATTTTATGTATTATAGCATCGCAATTAGAATAAGGCTTCTAAAGATCTGGCAATTGACAAAAATATTTTAGTTAAAAGGCAATTGACTAAAACAGCAGCAGGTGAGGGACCACTAGCCACATAGATGGATGTGTATCTGAGGCCTTTACTTTGTTGTAACTCATTCAGTATTACAGCAGACTTGGGAAGTGAACCCAGATGTCTTGATTTCCAACCTGGTAGTGGAAAAGTTGGCTTTATTTTGTTTATCCCCTTTAATAAATTTTCCTGTCATCATAATGTTCCTGGGGAATAACTGAAATCAGATCTACTTGATGTCCAAGAGCTGCAATTTTCTACAAAATCATTGCTACGTTAGTCTTCAGAGTCAAAGAGAAAATTGTTGTCTGTCATGTTTTCTGTGTGCCAGTGTGACTGAAAAGCCCAGTATGTGCATGGCACCATTTCTTACCACATCTACACATGACATAAAGGGAGATCAGAGGTTCAGTCTGTTCAACCTTTCTTTGTTTTTCCTGCTGCTGCTCTTCCTGAGGCTCACTGGGGTGTTTTCAAATGAGCCACTCTGCACTGAAATGTAGTCCTATGTGGGATGGCTGCTATCAGTATGCCTAGTGATGTGCAACAAATTTGGTAGAGCTATCATTTCAAAGACCTCATTTGATCTTGATGCCATCCAACTTCCTCACTCTGGTAAATCAACCAAAAGCTCCCCTGGCTCTCCTGACACCATTCAGCAGCTCCTCATCCAAGACAGGGCATCATCCAGGAGTCTGCAACTCCAGTAACTGCCTTTGACCTTTTTGGCTGTGCTTTGCCCACTGTTATTATTTGTCCTTTGTATTATCTTAATCAGGATCAGCTGATATAGTGGGGATGTTGATGATTTAATCTTCAAAATCTGGAGACATTTTTCAGTTTTGAAGGATTAGGGGGTAAAATCCTGTAACTGCTCATAATTTTTTTTTTTAAGATTCCTCTGTAAATTATTACAGATAGAAGACTTAATAAATTTTAGAGGAGAAGGAAACAAACCAATGCTTTGAAATTCTTAGGAACAATTCATTCCACTTGAGAGGAACAAAGACAAAGGCTTTTCACTGTTGCTTTGAAATATCACCTTGCCTTTTAAATCCATAATCTGGATGATCTGATGTTCTGTGCACCTCAAATTCAGTGCTTGCATCCTTTTGAAGTACACAGCAACACAACCCTTCAAGCACCAGCAAGCCTTTCCTGAGACCCTGCAAGACATCAGATTTGAGCTCTCTACTGCCTTTTCTCTCCTTAACCTCATATCTAGCTTTTGCCATCTTAATGTCTGTTTTCTTCCTCCACATTTTCTGTCCTGGCCATTGAGATGGCAATCTCTCTGTGTCAGAGTCTGGCTGACATATCAGGATTGGTCTCATACAGACTGCAGACTGACATCAAGACAGATAAAAGCAGACCACTCAGTCTTTGGTTATAGACCTGTCATAAAGATCTGTCACAAGCGGAACCCTTGACTTCTATTCATGGGCTATGCTTCAGAAGCGGTCACTAACTAAACTGGGGAATATTTTTCAGCAAGAAGTTGCAATGGACAAGCTACTTCAAATATTTACTACTTTTTATTGCAATATTCATTATTTACAACATGTGACCAGTTATTCAATCAAATGGCACTATTATATATGATCCCATCTGGAAATAAGGAGTCTATTGTATAATTTACATACAATTTCTCTATCATATTTTCATCAAACATGCCTACCTTTCCAAGGTCCTATCTCATCACCACCCCTCTTAACAACAGATGGCAGACTGAAATAAGTGGTGCCCATGTCCTTCAAGCAATTGAAAACTCTATGTGACCTCATGGAGAAATTAGGGCAGAATATTTTTGACAAAAAAAAAACTTGTACCATACAGACCTGGTATTTTATGTGTGACTTTTCAATATTATCAATGATGAAAAGAAGGGGTACAGTAGATATTTCAGGAGGTATATTTATTTACTATTTATTTTAGCATTGCTTAGCCATGAAATTTTCAGTGTTTAAAAGAAAAGAAAACATTTAAATGCACATTGAAAAAATCTATTCTTCTGTTCTTCCTGTACTCTATGGCTTTTCTTCAGCCATGCAGAGCATCACTGAAGAATCTCTGTAAAACCTCCAGATTAGGTCTATTATTTACATTTACATCTGACAGTATCTTTAAAAACTGCTTCTATGTTCAGTTTTTTTCTTCATGAGTAGCCAAGTTACTGAATGAAATAGATTGCAGTTTCTCTCTTTTATCTAGAATAAGTAAAGGAATAAAGAACTTTCTTACATTAAATACAGAAGAATATTTTACAGTAGTATAGCTTTCAATATTGAGTTCATGTATAATAGAGCGTGTAATCTAGTAAAAGTTTTGTTTAACAGAGGATAATGTAAAACAGATAAAATAACATCTTCTGTTTATTGTCAGGCGTTTAAATTTGATTTCTACTTGCTGTTATATCTTAGGGTCTCTGCCTCTAATGTTCATCCAAAACACATCTCAAGTTTCATGTACTTTGTCTTTTCTTCCTACAGCCTTCCTCCTCCATCCAATCCTCCAGTCTTTTTCTCATTATCATCAGCCAGTTCTCACCCATTCTCCTTCTCTACAGCAATCTCCAGGCTCTGGCTTCAACCCAAGTGAGTAATGAGCTGAAAAATCTCCTCTACAAGCCTGTTTTTCCAGTAATATTTTTCTGGCTGCTTTCCCCCCTAACATTCTCCACAGTTTTCTTCCTGAAATTTATGCAATGCTTTGTACTGTATTTTGAGAGTGTGAGTTGAAATCCAAAAGAGTTTTTGCAGAGGGACAAATCTGAACAAAATGTGATTTAAAACACTTAAAACATCATCCTTGCATTGCCTTCCTCTTTCACTGACAGTCTTATTGAAGATAGCTATTACCTTGTACTATGTAACAGCTACAGACAGTGCAGTTTGGACAATTATAAACCTATGACCCCTGCAAATTCTACTGAATACCATATCTTGACCTTTCTGAGTATTGTGGATGCTTGCTGCTTTTATTTTTTTTTCCCTGCAAAAATGCTTGAATTTTCCTAGCCACAGACTAATTAAGAGGCTACAATTCAATTTATATCTAGGTACAAATTCCTCTTGCTAAAATCACAGTGACAGGACTAAAACCTCAGAAAGATTAGCCAGTTAAGATCTTCTTAATAGTGGAAATACCACTGGAATTTTTGAGGGAAGAAAAGTAATACTTGTTTAAAAGTTAAATGGAAAATAATTGCCACCCTATTCAACCTCACTTGGCAAGTGGCAACAGAAATACCAAAACAAACTAACTAGAACATTTGTAATGTATCTGTATATTAAATAAGAGTTTCTACAGTGATATCAGTCAAAATCAAGATTTCAAGTGGTATCAGTCAAAATCAGGATTTCAATTCATATTCAGTGCTTTTAAAGAAAACCAATGCCTTTTATTAATTTCACGATGAAGGACATCTTTGAAAGTTTCAAAGTTTCTCTTTGCATAATAATATCATTGCAAACATGAGATCTGGTGTGACATCATTCATGCTAGTTGGAAAATTCCAGCTGTATTTTGTGGGAACAGGATCAGCCTCTAAGATTCCCTATAGCCTTGCCTACAAGCTGCCATTGGAAATCTAATAATTTCTTTCAGTTTATGCTAATTTTTGGTATTTTTTCCCATCAGTCTTAGTAACTCTCTCAGGCTATACCAATGAGAAGGTTGTCAAGAGTAGCTCTCTTATACTATTAATAAGCATATCAAAATGTGCATCTGTAATTTTTGCAGCCGTATGACTAGTATGTGCTGGCAAACAAGGAATGACAGTGAATTTACAAGCACAGCAGCAAACGAAAGGTCATAGTAAAAGGGTGACAAAATAAAAATTATAAGAAGAAAAAGCCTGTAGAGAAGGAAAGCACATTCACAAAGAGGCATAAAAAAATATTTTTTGAAAAAAATTAGGATGCAGTTAAATGTTTCTCCAAATATGTCAAACTTCATGCCATGCAGCATGACATGCCACGTCACCAGGATGTTCCAACTCTGTCATCAAATACTGAAAGTATTAGTTATTATTTTTGCCTTGTTTGCTGTATGAAAAATGCAACTTCCAGCGTGTAGCAGTAAATGATGCACAAGGTTATGGATTTACTTTGTGAAGTGCTGTTTAAGAGGTACCACCTTTCACCCTAGAGATGAATTAACTAATAATAAGAAGAGAAGAAGTAAGTGAGGTGTAAATCAAGAAAAAATAATCCCAATTGCATTTTCAAAGCTTTTAAAATTTAAATAAATAAATAAATGGCAATGTATGTGATACAGTATATTCACAAACTAAGGCTGGGTTGCTTTTGCCTTTCACTGCAAACATGAAGTGGCTTTACTTAATTTCCTAGAAAATTTCTTCCCTTATGTGAGTATTTCCAAGCAGAAATACATTCAATTTCCAAGGAAAGTAAAAGGATGTGTAATCAAAGCCAGACTTATTTCTGAAACTGGCTCATTTTTAGAATGAAAATATGTCTTGCGTTAGGGAAGTGTGATCATTCTCGGTTTTGTGACTTCCACAAAACAAAAAATCTCCAAACCTCCAAATCCTATTTGTGAAATTGAAAGAATAGGACTTTCCATACCGGATCAAACCAGAGGCCTGGGTTGTTCAATATCCTGTTTGTCACTACCCAAGAGAGCAGCTTCAGAAGAAAGCGTGCGAACTCCCCCAGGGAGCTCATTTTGACAAAATCTATCCCCTCCAAGAAAATTTCTAAGGGTAATTCTAACTTCTAAAGCTGGAAGATCATATAAGCTCTTAAATTAAGAGCTTTAGTATAAGTTTCAGAAATTTAGTACAACTTATAAGACATTTGCTGAAGGTATTTTAGTATGCTTCTGCTGTCATAAGGTTGTAAGTCATCCTTGTTTAATTTGTTAGTAATGAAGTGTGTGCAGGCACATACATTATTTTAAGATTTGTAAGAAAAGTTGCCAGAAATTACTTTAATCAACCCAATATCTGCAACCTATTAAAGCATTTCACTCATTTCTGTTGATGGCTTTGAAATACTCAGAGGGAGGGGGAAAAAAAAAGAGAGAAAAAGGAAAAAAGAGGAAGGGAGAAAAATATTTCCTGGTCAACAGTTAAGCAACTGAAAGACCCTCCACATACCACCTGTGCAGGTACGTGGGGCAGGAATGGGTGGGGATGGTGAGTGGCTCCGGAGCAGTTGTGTTGTAGGGCAGACATGAGAAGCTGTGAGATATTCCGTGGCTCTTGCAAGCTGAAGAACATCAGTGACTGGCAGTGAAGCATTAAGTGCGACGGCCTACCTGCAAATGGTCTGATGCTAATGTGGAATGGCAGCTGAGAGCAGCTCCATACAACTTTCTCAGCCTCCCTAAGTAATTGGTAACCTCTGAACCCTGCTCACATGAGTAGCTGGGGAGAGCTGCTCCCAGTTAGGCGGAGAGGTCAAGCCAAAGCCTGATTGTCTGGACCTTCAAACATGTGACCTTCTTCCTTAAAACGTTCTTTCTCACACCTAAAGATCATGCCACTGGCCCCCAGAACTGCACTTTGATCGGTGCTTGGAGCACTTTATTTACCTTATGTATTTAGCCCAGTCAAATGTGCTTGAACTGTACAGTATCAATTTTTCCCAGGTCCTTTAAGTACGGGCAAAGAGAAACTAGCCTGTCTTAGCAAACTTCTGTCTTACTTAGTGCTGATTTGGGACTTTTTCAAAACTGACAGTATCACTAATCTAATCCTGATGTCTGCAATGAAGTTTAACACTTGGAACATCCAGACGAAGTTTAACCAGAGCAATTTACTGAACTTTTAGGTCCAACATTCTTCTGGGGCATATTCTGCTTTTAAATTGAATATGACAACGTGTTCTGATTAGCTCAGTGTTGTGAAAAGTGGAATCAAAGCCTCCATCCAGGCAGCTACCAGGTACTATATCATTCCTAATAACACTGAGCATTTGACCATGCATGTCAAGTTTTGCCAGGGCTTTTGAGAAGCCAAATGGAGTCTTCATTTTTTTAAACAGAAAAATAATAATAATAAAAATTTGTCGTGAGCTGTTTATTTTTTATGGCCTTAAACCATGTTTGTTCGGAAAAAACCCCATGCAAATATTCTAGCTGAAGCACAAAATGGTTATTTCTTCTCTACTTCCATTACCAACATTTTCTGGAAACACACCTCACTGGCTGATCATGCTCATATTTTCCAGGTAAACTTTTTGCTTCACAATTTTCTCTGGTGGAAACTCTCTTTTGCCCTGCATCCTCGACTGTGATTCATATTAAATATCTAATTTCCTTTCTTAATTAAGAAGACAGTTTGGGGGTAATTATTGCTATTTGCTTTCTACCTATTCATCTGCTCTACTATCAGTGTCTTTTCCTGCATTTTGGTTTCTGTTTTGGTAGAAATAATATTCAAAGCAGGCCACTAATAAACTGGCAATGGTCCTGCTCACAGTGGCATGAAGAATAGCTGTTCTGGCATTCTCTGATGCTGAATTTCACATAGCAATCACTGACAAGCCCTAAAATTGTTGCAAATTTTACCAGTACAAAAGGACATCCCGGTACTCAGAAAAATTGGTACTCACTTAACCTAGTCAAATTCTTTTACAGTTTAGAAAGCCAGCTGTCTTGCAGTGACCGTCAATTTTATTGTACAAATCAATTTGTCTCCACTGACGGAAAATAATTGCAAAGCAAACAAATTATCCATGCTACATTGAACCCTATTCACTCCGGGGACGCTGAGCTTACAGCTTGAGAAGATTTTTCTCTGCCTGTCTCAGAAATAAAGCTTGCTATTAAAAAAAAAAAACAAACAAAACAACACACCAAAACATTAAAAAATCGTACTGCTCTTACTCTTACTGTCGCTGGAGAATTTCAGTGTATTAAGTTTGCATTTGTCTAGGCTTTAAGATGCCCTTATGTAGAACTTCTCTGAATATATTCAAACCCAAATCTATGATATGACTTTATATACTGGATTTTTAGTACAAAGAGCACCGTTGTTGGAAGTGAAGGATTTGGAAGCTGCTGAAGACTTACAAAGTCACTCAGGATCTTATGTAAAAGCACAATCCAACGGCTTTCTATATAGGCCAATATCCACAGAGGGATTTACACTTCTGAATAGACTGCAGGGTTGGAGTGTGTTTGCTGAAATTTCACTCCTCAGAAACACCACCCTCTTTTCATCTGCCACTGGAAACATTTACATTCTGTCAAAATGCCTAAAGCCCCAGTACTTCTGCTCCTGCAACCACCCCCACCCCCACAAAGTACCTCTGCTCAGGGTGCAGATCTGGCTACCCTGCTGCAAAGATGGAGAACATCAGCTTGGACTCTACGAAGTGTGGATATAGGTTTAATTTCCCAGCAAACACCTACCAGTAACTCGGGTATCCTAGTAAAAGTGGACAGCCCCTGGAGCTAGTCCCAGCTGGGCTGCCCTTGAGAAATGCCATGTTCCTTCTTTCTCCCCCTGGAATAACAAATATTTGAGTACTTTGGGAAAGTCATACAGCTGCTAGAAGAAATACCTTGTGCCTTCAGCACTCCATAAAGGCTTGGGAAAGTCCATGATTAAAACTTTGTTGTGTTTGGGAATCAAGGTTGTATTACCCATAGATCATGAATGCCAGCTCACAGTCCTGACTAAAGATAACCAGCTTCAAGCCATGCGGTGTTCACCGATTCTTGCCCTAAATTCAATGTATAAAGAGCTCAGTGACAGGCCTTGCAAAGCTTTCCAATATCCCGCAGAAGAAAAAAGTTATATCCAGTGGAAGAAAATATTTTATATATATTTACTTCTATCTCCTTGTGTTTCAGGTGCTAAAGGTTAATCTTGCCCTGTTTCGAAACACTGTCTCATTTTCTGATTCCGGCTCTGTGGGGCTATTTTATTGTAATCAACATTTAGTAGTATGGCAGAAAAAAACCTAGATACTTGCATAGATTTGTAATATCAATAAATTTCAGAACGACCAACTTACTTATTTTTAAATGAAAATGAGGGCTATTGCTAGTCTTTCCTGTCTGTCCCAGATGTCACCTGGGAGATAACATCTTGTCCTGGTAAACCAGTCTTTGAGGCTGCATGTCATTCTATGCATAACTATTTCATTTCATTTCATGTGTCAGTATTTTGCATAGAGATGCCACCTGGCAAGGGATGCAGCAGTAAGCTGCGATTTTTTCCAAAAGATGACCTTGAATGCATTGCTTGATCAAATACATCTCACATGGCTTCTCTGTTTTAAAGGTAAGAATTCTAAGAAATGAGTCCTGTTGTGTCATTAAAGCCTACTGGATTGCCCATTTTTATCTGTCATTTATTGGAAATTTTAGCAAAAAAATATCAAATTCTATTGATATAAATTTGTCAGGGGTAGGTTGAAAGAAATTTTCAAAATTATGGAAATAATCACTCATTAGAAAAAAGTTGTAAATTTACCTCTGCTGAGGAAATAGCCACGGTAAAAACTCTACTCCTTTTCTTGACAGCATAAAACCTACATGAAAGAAAAGCCTTAGGAAAGTTCTAAAAGCACAAAATGAGACATGGACTGGGGTAGAGCTTCCTTCTTCTTAGGTGTCAAAGCCAACAAACCTTTAGACAAACAGCAGTGAGAAGCCAGACGTCCTCAGTTCCAATGTCCATCAACCACCTCAAGCTACTTACCAGACACGAAAGAAAAGGTGAGGCCAGGAAGTCAGCGGAGGGAGTTACAAAATACTTGGTAGCATAGAGCCTAAATTCTTTAATGACATTTTTAGTAAATGTTCTTGCTGCCAAATGTGGTTTGCTTCACCATCAGATCTGTCTCCATTAATAAAGTGTAACTTCAAAATTATTCTTGTGAAGCACTTTCTTAATAGCAGACATCAGTTTTGTGCATTGCTACAGAAGTCAGTAGAACTTGGATTTTGTGAATGTATGGAGTCCTTTTTCTGAACATATGCAATTTAAAACACATCTAAAAACTATGAGAATTCCCGACAGAAATCCATCTCAAGAGAGGCTAAAGTCAAATCACTGGAGACACATTTCTGTGATCCTGACCTGGGAAGGATGTTGCCCAATTTAGTCTATGATAGGGAAATACTTGAAACAGGGACAAATTTCTCATTGACCTCTTCCCCCACTAAGCTCATATTCTTCACCTCCACTTCATAATTTTTCATGGAATCGGAAGAACAACACATATTTTCTCCATATGTTTCTGCTCAAACTCCAGTTGCATTTGTAGAGAGGTTAACTTCCCAAATCAACAAGGCAAGAGTATAAGCCCACATTTCTATAAGAAATAAGAATGGGCAAGATATAAGCATCTAAATGCTTGCTAGAGTAGAAGGTCTGAAAAAACTAAAAGATTTTCAAGAACACAGTTTTCATGAGATTTCCAGGAGATCCTTCAACTGCTCCCTCAATGAAGCGACATATTTTTGCCTACCTTAAGCATGTGTCACTTCATATCTACTCTTTGCTGAAATTTTGTGAAGGTTTTGAAATTAATATCTGGGAGGCAAAAGAAAAATGTGTGAGGAAAAAGCTAGAAGGATTTCTTTCCCCCACTCATTAATGTCCCAGAAATTGCCTGTGAACCACCTTTATTATCACTGCAAGCTAAAGCTAGATATTACACATGTTAAATTATAGAGTAAATATCATTGAATAAAACAGCTCCAACTGAGCATTTTGGAAGAATTTCTGTTTAAACGTCAGATATTTCTCACTCTCTTTCCGCATCTCATTTATCTGCTAAACACTAAAACCATTAATTATGTGGTTATCATAACATCATTATATAAAAGGAATCAAGACAAGCACTGAACTCAATCATGTATAAAGTAAACAAACCACAAACAGGCAGATGGCACATTTGGGACCTGACTCTGCCCCGTGAAGTCATTTACTCTTTTAAAACTGAAAAAGCAATTTTTATTAGTGATCTTTGTCACTGATTTAGCAAAATCATTTTTAAATTATTTTTTTTCCCAAAGTGGTACAACCTTGCTTGCAATGGCCACGCTTCACAGTCTCTGTACAGAAATCTATGAAACACAGCTTTCAGATCTACTCTGATTTCACATTCAGGTAACTCCTTTACCTTTAATGTGTTTCCTCCCAATTCCCACCTGCAGCTCTGAGTGATAAAGAGGCCCGTTGCACTCACTTAATATGTCATTAATTGCATTTTAAGTCCACGGTATAACCATGCATTGCTACTGGGAGGACGAAAGGAAACACTGTATTAAGATAATATTGATTCATTTTAACCAGCATAAAATGAAGAAAAGGTCAAACTGGGGCAAAGTTGGTTCAAGCAAATACATCCCTGGCGGTTAACTGTTGTGATTCAGCTAGCGACAGCTGCAGGAAGGGCATGGGAAGAGACTCTCTGATGCTCACTAAAGTGTGCCATTAGTCTCTTCTTTGGAATTATCAGACTGCTTTGAGTTGGGCTTTGCCCCCTAGGCAATCATCACAATTAATTGGGCATGTAATTTATCATAGACTAATTATGTGTCTTCTACTGCATTTATCACCACTTATAAAGTGAAGGAGCTCATTCTGGCCTTTTATTTGTATCACTGGCAAGACAGTTTAAAGTATATGGATTCATCAGTTCTAGATGAGTATTAGATTCCCAGCAACTGAACACCCTTGCACCCAGGAGGGAAACACAGTCTGTCCCATTGCTCTGGGGCAGATGTGTTTGCGTTTGTAAGAGTATTAGGTTGGTTTCTGTGTGAAAAGACCTAGATCCACTTACAGGTGTGTGGGGGGGGGTACGCATGTGCATGTGTGTTCATGCTACTCTCTCTACATTCCGGTTTTGACTTTTTTGACTCTTGGTCAATTGCCATCAAAATTTGAGAGAGGAAGAAAGATCTCAGAAGAAAGTAATCCCACTAAGACTCCCACTGAGAAGGTGATCTACAGTGAGTTTAGCCCTGCTTGGACATGGGGGATATTCTTGGCAACTCTTCCATGAGACACAAATCAATAGGACACCAGACATCTTTGATTTCTGTGCTCACAGAGTTGTGTGTACTCACTACCACACTTCTGTGCTGTTATAACTTTCTGCTTCCACTAGAATATTTGATTTATTTATGCTGATCTGGGAGTCATTTTACAGTCATTAAAGAAGATGGCAGTTTCACAGGAAATGTCCTTTGAAAAGGACTCCATATTTACAGCTATGTCATTTTTAAAGACAAGACAGATTAGTGGTACCTGTATAGTCATGGTGAGGTACAGTTGCTTCTGAAAAGTGGGTTTTTTCACCAGAAAGCCTTTGCACAGAATCTGTTCTGGCTTATTCCTACTTACATGACTAGTTAAGCCAAGATCATTCACATTTGGCTGCCTCTGCTTCTGCAACACATCCTACAACCTTGAGCCAGTAGACATCCCAGTTTCCCCACTACTGTCTAAGGAAACAAGACCTGAGGTAACAGTTTGGGCCAACACTCCAAGACCAATGTTGATGTAGCCACTAAGACACTTGAAAAGTTCCAGGGAAGTGTGTACAGTATTTTCTATTGTTCTATAGTTTAGCTGTGTGGAATTGTCTACAGAGGAACGAATTACATAAGGTGATGAAGGTGATTGAATTTGAATCAAAATGATAATAGGAAAAAAAAAAGTTCAGCATTGTGTCTATAATTGTCATAAGAAATCAATCTATTCTCCAGTAAGATAGCTTAGCTACTTCATTTGAGGATTAGGGCATCTTAACAAAAACTTCTGAGTCCTTGTAGCGGCTACTCCCAATTACCCCAAAGGTTTGTGTGGGCTCTGCTCTTGCTCTGTGCACTGCAAGGCTGACTTTACACACAGGAAAACGAGACTGCAGAAGCATTCCTCAACAAGGAGACATTTCCCATTTGGTCCTCAGCTCCTCATTGTATTTCCTACCCACTAAACCACAACATTTATTTTTATAAATCAAACTGCCGGGAGCATGCCTGCACCACCCTTTTGCATTTTTAACATGGACTAAATAGAAGAAAATTGTCTTGTGTTATGTCACCTTCAAATCTCTGCATATATCTCCCTGTTCAAATAAATTTTCAGTCATCATTAAGGGCAGAGGAGGTATTTAGTGGAATAGCTATACTGCACACTATTATGTTGACTGGTAAGAATTTATCCAAGTTGCCTTTAAGTCAAGTGCATGTGGGCACTGGAAATTGTCTAACCATAGCTGCACTGAGTTCCTCAAAGCTTTTTTCCCCTCACGTTTTGTCATACCCTAAGTTTTTGCCTTTTGGAGCAGAATAGAAGTGGAATGGATCCTAGACACAGCAAGAGAGAGAAGCAGAAGAGTCCTTGACTTTACTCTATCCCAAGAAGTATCCTTAAAGAAACAAAAGACTTCAGGGTATCATACACGCTAATGTAGCCTAAAGAACTTTCTCATAGACTAGAGGTAAACACACAAGGTCTTGTACCGGGGCCAGAGCAATCCTTGTTATCAGTATAGGCTGGGGGATGATGTGCTAGAGAGCAGCCTTGAGGAAAAGGATTTGGGAGTACTGGTGGACACAAAGCTGGGCATGAGTCAACAACGCACGCTCATAGCCCAGAAGGCCAATTGCATCCTGGCTGCATCAAAAGAAGCGTGGCCAGCAGATTAAGAGTGATGATTCTGCCCCTCTGCTCTGGTGAGACCTCACCTGGAGTACTGCATCCAGTTGTGGAGCCTTCAAGAAGGACATGGACCTGTTGGACTGGGTCCAGAGGAGGGCCACCAAAATGCAAAGAGTCGGAGCACTTCTCCTATGAACGCAGGCTGAGAGAGTTGGTGTTGTTCAGGATGGAGAAGAGATGGCTCTGGGCAAACTTTATAGTGGTTTTCCAGTACCTGAAGGGGATCTACAGGAAAGCTGGGGAGGGACTGCTGACAAGGGTGTGTAGTCACAGGACGAGGGGCAGTGGTTTCAAGCTAAAGCAGGTTCGATCTAGATTAGATGTTATGAAGATGTTCTTTACTGTGAGGGTGGTGAAACAGTGGAAGGGGTTGTCCAGAGAGGTGCTGGAGGCTCCATCACAGAGGGCATTCAAGGTCAGGCTGGATGGGGCTCTGAGCGACACGATCTAGTTAAAGATATCCCTGCTCACTGCAGGGGGGTTGGACTAGATGACCTTTAGAGGTCCCTTCCAGCCCAACGCATTCTATGGTTTCATAATTCTATGCAGTATTTGTTCCATGTCCACCCTTCACCAAAATCCAATAGCCTATTCCTACTCAAGAAAGCAGTCAGATGCATTCAATGAGGGCCAAGTGGCCAGTTCCCACCAAAGGGATTTCTGCATCACAGTTTGTGAAACTTGTTCCTTGTCTCAGTAGTGGGCCTTAGCTTTATTTAGGTAGTAAGCTACAACATCATCTTAATAAAGCTAAGAGCATTAAAATGTCTGCACACTGTGGGAATTACTGCCTCAGAGTAGAATTGCAGCAAAGTACTTGACAGGAGTTTAATACAATAGTTGTCAGTAAATAGTTCACAAAGACATCCAAAACTATACGATATGTTAAGAAGTTATTTCAAAGGAGATTTTGTTTTTTATACATCAGAACTGTATGCCTTTATACAAACCCACAAGTTGAGGTTTCCATCACTGTCCATTACTGCATTTCTTCCCGTAACACTGAATTTCTGAGAAATCTCTGAGCAGACAGATCTTTCAGAGAAATAGGTGTAGTGTATCATGTTGCTGTTGTTTCCCATCAGTGAAGTAGGTAGAGTCTGGATAAGAGCAGGGTGGAGGCAGAGGAAGCACGGAAAGCATTGCAGAGCAGTGTGGACCTGCCTGGAAGCATATATATTGCAAGGGTGGTGTCACTGGACAGCAACTTTTAAGGCAGTCCCCCTTTCTACCTTAAAGATATTCAAGCAAGATACACTTGAAATTGGAATTCTCTTTTAGATTATGTAGAAAGTTACATAGGTGTTCCTTATTGTGCTCAGAATCTTAAAGGCTAAGGTCTTATGAAAAGCAGATATTTTAGGCCAGATGATTGTTCCCAGATTGTCCCAGAGGAAAGCTTGCAAAGACTAAGAGAAATCAATAACTTTTGCATGGACTACTCAAACATAGTGTTCATATACAAGAACAGTAAGAGTCATAACTGAGACAGCTCCAAAGAGGCTGTTGCTGAAGGCACCCCTGATGCAACAGGTGCTGTCCCACAGATAGATTTGTTTATGTCTGATCTTTCAATCTACAGTGGTCATTTTGTGTGAAGAAAAGCTAAACACAATAACATTGGGATTCTGTGACAGAGCATCTGCAAAACCAGCAACCACTGTACCTCTGCTAAAAGAAACTTGGTTGCATAGACACTAGTCATGCAATGAAAAGCTTGGTTCTTACAGATTCTTCCCTGTTTTTCCTGAATACTTCTACCTGACAAGTCTTAGCCAAAATGCTCTTCCAATCAATCCTTTAGGGTCTTCACAAGAAATTTGCAAACATGCTCCCTGAGCTGCAAAATATTCAGGACTCAGTCTAAGTGCCAGTCAGAAAACATTGTGGTACACCACTGAGACTGAGATCCATTCTGTTTCTTGACTGAACATAAACCAGATGGTGCTGTGCTGTCTTACCAGTGCATACTTCCTTCACACTGGCAATTTGGTTTGGGTGGAGTTTTTACACATAAACATATATTTCTACATGATAAAGTGATATAAAAAGGACTTAAAATGGTCCTTGGTAGAATTTGCAGTATCCTTTAAAGCACGAGATCCTCAAACATCATCTAGCCCTGGTATATTTGAAGATTATAGATTTCTTAGTTTTGTCAGTAAAGTTCTCCCTTAACCAACACACATGCTTCCATGTATGACAATAATCATGCCAGAAATTGTTGGAAACTTGGGACCCAGATAGTGCTGGTATGAAAATACTTGCATCTAAGGTAGTTACCTCATAGCTGATGGTGAGAAACATGCAATTTTGGGACAATCCATCCTAATTCAAAGCAGATATGAAGCAGACAGATAATGGCTTGAAAGGGTGTAATTCACTGCATAAACTATAAACTGAGCTTCAAGCTATTATCTTGATTGCGTACATTTAGATCAAAATCTAGTGAGATGAAACCTCCACAAGTACTCCACCTCTTCACGTGTCCAGTCTCATAAGTGTACTCAACACACTTATTAAAGAGTGAACAACCCCTGAAAACAGGGAGCATTATCATGTTATAATGTTCAGTCTTTTTGTCTTTTTAATTGAAAACATATTTTTAAAAAAACTGTAAGAACTATCAAGTAGCTTACCCCAAATTGCTTAGTGATCAGCAAACGTATCAGTTAGAGGGAAAATATGGGACCAAAGCAGTTTTTATGGAGGCAATAGCTATAGCAGCTATACTGTAAACACTGAGCTATTGAAGGCTCTGCCTTCTCTAGCTGAGTTTTAAATGCAAGTTGACACAGCCACTGGAGTTTTTTCAGATGAGCAGCATGAATGCTGACTGGACCAAGCCTTTCAGGGGAGCTAGTCAGAGGAAAATCCAATTTGTGAATCCCAGCAGAGACTGAAATAGGAGCTGTACCTCTGAGCATGTCAAGACTGATGTTTTTGAGCAAGCCGACAAGTAGACATTTAAGCAAGCATTATTAATATCAGAAGTAAAGTAACCTGCATACTTTTGGTGCACAAATTGGAGAAGTTGAGAAAGAGTTCTGAGATTTTAAAATTTGGACTTGTCCACTTTCTACTTCTAAAATGAAATGTCCTTTTGGTCAGAAATGGGTTTTCATATGTCCTCTACACAAATAGGACAAATGTTTTTCTTAGAGATTTCAACTGACGGCAGTGATTTATTTGTTAGAGAGTGATTGGTCTCCATTCAGTTTTTAAAGTAAATTTCTTCTTCATCAATTCCTTTCTTAACATTATTAAATAAATTAGAAATTTTGTCAAAACAAACTTTTGTTTTCCTGGTTACCTACTGGAGGACAGAAGCATCGCCTTGAGCACTGCAGTAGCCACACAATGGTATCCTTTTAGCCATCATGACTCCTTGTTTTGTTTGCTTCCTTGTAGACCTAACCATGAAGCCTTAGTGCTGCTTTAGTCTACTCAGATCACACCTTTGATTTCGTTAGTAATTCTGTTACTGAAGGCTTGCACCTTGTGAATCATCAAAGTCTGGTATTTTACATTAATAAATGCATGTGAGTGTGCATATATCTATGTATGAATGCGTGTGTGCATAGCTAAAGAGATGTTCCAAATGAGCTTTCTAATTTTTGGAGTTCTGATTGGGGACATTTTAAATCTAATGAGTAGAAAATCCCTTTTCCAGTCTAGCTTTTCATTTAGAGGATTGCCCCTGCTGGTATAAAGAAGAGTAACACATATTGTGATCTAATAAAGGCTCATAGCATTTCTTAAAACCAAAGGAGGGCTTGCATCATGGGCACAGGCAGGCAGGGACACCTGGAGACTTGCCTCAGTCCTGGCTTAGTTCCGGCAGCAGGACATGATGCCAACCCAGAGCTGAGCTCTGGCAAAAGCCTGCTTTTTATGTTCAGTTGAGCACAGACACAAATGTCTTCCTTTATCTTGCTCTCCCCAAAGTGCTGGTTACATATCAGTTCAATTTAAGGATCTTTGCTTGGTGAATGTTGCGAGGGCACATTCAGAAGCACTTCACAGCACTGGAATTGTGAACCAAATGAATGCACATCACACATCCTTTGCCTGCCCAACTTGAGGCCTGTCTACAGTTGCTAATGTCCAGAAAAACCCTCCAATAAAGAAAGGCTCCCTGGCCATGACTTGCCACACTGGTCTGGGAAGGACTAGTTGCTAACATTAGGGAGCACCACATGGAGGTGACCACTGATCTGATCCAGACCAACATTTTCCACTTTCTTCTCTACTCATCGGACTGTCTCAGAGGTGGACTAACTCCCAGTTAGTCCAGAAAGAGTTTCCCTGTGGATACAATCATATCATTGCAAAAGTGTATTTTTTTTTCCTCCCCCAGGGAAATAGCTCTGCCAGCCTTTGGGTTGGTTCTTTCATTCCCCCTGGCTGGCTGTGGTGCCACTTGAAGTCCTCACCACCTTCCCACCCTGTTCATGACACCCTGCCACCCAAAAGGTCACCACGTGCCTGGTTTACTGATCACCTCCTCTGGCTTCTTATGGTCAAAACTAGTCATCCTGGGTAATACGTCTGCATCAGCTTGGTTCTTGTAAGAAAGGCTGATCAGAAGGGATGATGAAGCCAGACTTACCCATGTCTGATAATCCTCATCATTGGATGGATTTACCCCATACTGACTCTTGTGCAATGCAGTTTCTGAATTTCTCCTTGAAGTTTGTAGTGCATTTATGATTAGACTGGACATCACTTTCCCTGGACTGCATGAGAGATAAAGTATTCTCCAAGGCTGAGTAGCCGTCATACTATTCAGTCCTCCACCCCACAAGCTATTGTTTTTAGAAATAACCTTCTCCCTGGATTATATTAATGTATAAAATTGCATTGCCTGTATTCCTTTTTTGTACAAGTACGTGATCTATCTCACAGAGATTTATTCATTCTATAGGGTAAAGGCAGTTTGAAATTTTAGTAGATTTGTAGACTATTATATAACTACATTTGTAACAGACATTAAGGTCAACTGAGACATCCAAGGTATGACTTAATAATGTCCATTTAAATACTGGGTTATATAGTTCAAATATACACTGAGCTGAAATATTATTACAGACATAAAATGCTACTTAATGTCAGTATAAGAGCTATGCTGTCTTTTTGTTTTAGTTAGCGGTACATTGCTTTCTACAATTTATTGCTGCATACTTGTCTGATTTTTATCTATGGAACTTTATTTTCTGATGATAAATGTTATCTTTATTCTTGTTGAAGATGAATAAAGCAGTGAATTCTGAAGTCATTTTTTATTAATCTAACTTACATGGGTTTTGCCAGCCTACTCATCGTTAATCATGTATTATTGCTATCATCTGCATTAGCTGTTACATGTGTAGCTTTAATAGAAATTCTCATTTTAAAATGGATCACTGCTATTGCACCTAAACTTGTACCACTGTGCAGCTAAGAAGAACAAGCTATAGTAAGCCATGAATGTACCTGAATGAAGAATAAGCGTAAGGCTGTTTCAGCTAGCCTACTAGTCATTGATAGTCAAGCAAAAGTTAGTGGAAATACATGCTAGAAGAATTGCCATTGGTTGTCACGTGGTTGAAGAAGCCGTAAGACCTAGTCCTCACAGCAACATCACCTCCATGCCTAGTCCTAAGCAATTCCTTAGCCCTTCCAGCAGCCAGTTTGCAGAAAAGAGTGCCAGCAACTTGTTAGAAGACACCTCAGGCCCGCTTATGTGATTCACAAACCTTGTCCTTATCATTACAACATCTAGATAGCTGTTCCACCATGGTCCTCTATGTGCTGCAGCAGCACAACTTATGTCACTCTGGTATCCACCACAGGCTGCAGGGGTATCTCTGCTCTGGCACCTGGAACACATCCGCCTTCTCCCCACCGTGTCTTCACTGGTCTTGGTGTCTGCAGGGCTGTTTCTCTCATACAGTCTCACTCATCTCGCTCACAGCTGCTGCACTTTTGTCCTAGTTTGAGCTAAACAATTCTGTTCAGAGATTTTACTTTTCAGCTCAGTCTCTTCTAAGAGACTTCACTTTCTGAAGCTGGCAGCACGTTTTTGTGGACAGTGTGTGCTATCGGCAGTGATAACACCCAATGTTTACAGTTACTGCCTGAGACTGGTATGCAGAAAGGCTCTTGCATATACTTGCTTCTATAGTGACCAAAGTCACTGCTAGATCTTGTGTGCCACACTGGGGATGCTGGGAAGAAAAAGGGGTTACAAAGTAGTAAAAGCTTGCACCTCTGGTGAGGAACAGACAGCACAGAGCATTAAGCTCTCTCCTTCCATGGTCAGCATCCTAGTAGATGCTGATCCATCTGATCTTCTCCATTTGATCCCATCCTGAGCTCCCGAATGAAGTTCCTTGTGTCTGGTTGCCTGCTGCCACTGAGCTGCTGCCTGCTCTGTAGCATCAGTGAGGATTTCTATCAGGGAGGGAGTCTGGTTTGATATCAATTTTGTATATATTTGTATGAGTTTAATTATTTTCATGATTCCCTTATCAGTAACATTATTGTTTTATTAAAGCTGGCTTAGTTTTCTTCTTCAATCCATAAGTCTCTCTGTCTAATTTCCTTTCCCTTTTGGGGAGGGAGATGGGGTGGAAAGGAACTGTCAGCATTCAGCAGCCAGCCCTTTCTTGAATATGTGACCACGGAGGCACCATCATCATTGTTTTATTGCAAGCATTCAATAATAGCATTAAAATCAGGAAAGAGATTTGTGGATGAGAAAGAGAAGCAAGAGAACTGCCACTCTTCAAAATCAATGTTGTAAAACCAGTCCTTGAGCATGGCGCAGCCACCACCCTGTACAGATAACACAGTACAGCGCCTGGCTTATCTGCTTGGGCTCAGCAACCAAGACTAATTCAGGATGTTCCCAGGATGCAGCATGAAAGGGTGGTGATGCCAAGCAGCAAAGCTCCAATAGCTACAGCTCATCATTGGCTAGGAAACATAGAGCCTTCCAAGTGTCTTTACTTACTGAACTTCTGGGCCAAAAAGTTACAGTTATGTTCATAAGGTTTCTTGTAAGTTTACACCTTAAACTGTTCAAGGTTTAATCTGTAATTATTGCAATGCTGCTGGTATTTTTATACATGTAACTGTAGGATAAGTCATAGAATCATAGAATAGTTTCAGCTGGAAGAAACCTTGAAGATCATTGAGTCCAGCCTTTGTCCCAGCCCTATCAACATATGTCCCCCAATGCAACATATAGTTGTCTCTTAAACACTTCCAGGGACGGTGACTCAGTCACCTCCCTGGGCAGGCTGTTCCAATGGCTGACAACCCTTTCAGTAAAGAAATTCTTCCTAACATCTAACCTGAACCTCCCCTGGAGCAACTTAAATCCATTTCCCCTCATCCTATCAGTCTCCACTAGGGAGAATAGACCAACACCCACTTCTCTACAACCTCCCTTCAGGTAGTTGTAGAGAGTGATGAGGTTTCCCCTCAATTTCTTCTTCTCCAGGCTAAACAGCCTCAGATCCCTCAGCCTTTCCTCATATGACTTGTGTTCTACGCCTTTTACCAGCCTGGCAGCCCACCTCTGTGCCCTCTCCAGCATCACAATGTCCTTGTAGTGAGGGGCCCAAAGCTGGATGCAGTACTCGAGATGCAGCCCAACCAAAGTCGAGTAGAGGGTCGTGATCACCTCCCTGCTCCTGCTGGCAACACTGTTCCTGACACAGGCCAGGATGCTGTTGGCCTTCTTGGCCACCTGGGCACACTGCTGGCTCATGTTCAGCCAGCTGTCCATCAACACCCCCAGGTCCCTCTCTGCCTGGCAGCTCTCCAGCCACTCCTCCCCAAGCCTGTAGCGCTGCTGGGGGTTTTTCTGGCCAAAGTGCAGGACCTGGCTTTTGGCCTTATTGAATTTCATTAAGCTGGCCTTGGCCCAGTGATCCAGCCTATCCAGATCCCTCTGCAAAGCCTCCCTACCCTCAAGCAGATCAACAATTCCACCCAGCTTGTTGTCATCTGCAAACTTACTGAGGGTGCGCTCCATCATCTCATCCAAATCATTGATGAAAATGTTAAACAGGAGCGGCTCCAGTACTGAGCCCTGGGGGACACCGCTCATGACTGGCTGCCAGCTGGATTTAACTTCATTGACCACAGCTCTCTGGACTCAGCCAGCCAATCAATTTTTCACCCGGCGAAGCGTCTGTCTGTCCAGGCCAAGAGCAGTCAGTTTCTCTAGGAGAATATCTCATCCAAATCATTGATGAAAATGTTAAACAGGAGCGGCTCCAGTACTGAGCCCTGGGGGACACCGCTCATGACTGGCTGCCAGCTGGATTTAACTTCATTGACCACAGCTCTCTGGACTCAGCCAGCCAATCAATTTTTCACCCGGCGAAGCGTCTGTCTGTCCAGGCCAAGAGCAGTCAGTTTCTCTAGGAGAATGCTGTGGGCAACTGTGTCGAATGCTTTACTAAAGTAAAGATAAATGACATCCACAGCCTTACCTTCATTCAGCAAGTGGTGGTACTCAGCATATATTGCAAAACATGTATTACATTGAATAATCTGTGGCTGGTCAATGAATTTTTAATGACGAATTAACAGCTTTCTCATTATGGCAGGAACAAAAACTTCCTTGAAACAGTAAAACCAACCAAATACTGAAATTCAAGACTTCTATCCTATTGTTCAAAATAGCAATTACTAATGAGGTAAAAAAGAACAAGCCTGTTTTCCATACACTAAATCACAGTTCCTAAAAAGGAAGGAATATAAATTAGAAAGATCATCCTCAAAATGTAACTGTTTACAAGCTGTAAAATGAAGTTTCCATCTTGCAGAATTTTCCTTCAGTGTGGATCATGAAAAGCTAAATACCCTCACTTCATCAGAAAGGAATTTTCCACTGCCTCATTCTTGTCAATTTCATTGAATTACTATTTTTTAAACAAACAAACAAACAAATCCAAAAAATACTTAACCAGATCCAATGTAGAGCAATACCAGTAGTAACTGCTTGAAAATAAAGAACGTGCTTCTTGTGGCAGAAATAGAGAAATGAAAGGGATGCATGTACATTGCATTACTGAGTGCAAAAAATATTTAAATTCCATTTTGAAAGAAAGAAATTAAAACTAATATCAGCATCCACTATCACTATTCTTTTAGACTGTATTATTAAAAACTGATATAACCCTTAGAAAAATAATTAACTTATCTCGTCTTCCATAAGAATAATAATTAACTTTTAAGTGTCTTTCGTAATTTAAAATAATTCCTAGTCACAAAGATTAGTTATAGACATATTCTGATCATTCTTTGTTGTTGTTCTCACCTCCTTTTGAAGTTATGACTTGAATACTGAAATTATAGATGTATTTCGGAGATATATATGTGGATTTTTAAAAATATTTTTAAAATGTTACAGCCCTTTCCATAATACAGTTCTACTGCAGCAGCAGGCACCTGCCAAAATCTCTTGTATTTATAAAATTATTTATTTGCCTGTTAAGTAATATGACTACACCTTGCCAGCTGGCCTTATGCACTGTTAACATCTCTGGATGGGATGGAAAGGTGATGTTATGTTTCCAAGCTCTGCCCATACAGGCAGTTTGGGTCAGTCCTGGCATCACAATGAGATGCTTAGAGCTGTGCTGCCGAGGTGCTCAGCCTCTTCCCTTGTGCCACCATGGCCACACCAATGCTGGTGGTGCTGTACCAGTGTGACATTGGTGACCTCTGGGCGGAAAATAGGAGGAAAACCCACCATTCCTCACACATTCATTTCAGCAGAACTGGAGCCAGAAACAACACAATTGCCAAAAAGCCCTTACAGAGAAGCCCTTCTTCTGTTGTCCCCCTGCATGGGCTGGGTGGTTGGAAGCAGGACGCCTCCTTGCAGAGGTCTGGCTGCCCCATCAGGGGAACCCGCATGAAGCCCTTTGGCAGCACGACTTGAGACTACACAATGTCAGAAAAGACAAACGTCAAATGAGATCTCTTCTCTGACATACTCTGAAGACAAAGACAGCAGGGAAAGCATACTACAACCTCTCCATCCACTCCTTTTACATTGTGGGATCTTCAAAAGACGAATCTTACACAGTGAAGGAAGACAGTGTGAGAGTACCTCTGACAGGAGGGTTGTAAAAAGGTGTATCAACTTTAGCTCACATTTCCATCCAAGCCACCCGAATGGCTCCGTTGCCTGTTCTTCCTCATCTCCTGAAGGTTGAATCTTCAGTGTGTTGCTGCTGCAGGGGGGATGCCCACCCATCACAGACATCTCCCAGTCCATCTGCAGGCATCACCGCAGAGACACACAGCCTTGCCTCACACTGATGGCTGCTTTCGTAACTGCTGAAGACATCTCTGGCTTGTCTTTGAATTGCCGTGAAATACCAGAGTGATGGACACAAAGAAAAATGCACTGGCTTGGCAAACTCAGCTCAACAGCTGGTTCACAGGACTTCAGAACAGCCTACAATATTATTTTGGAGTGCTTCCTTTTAGCTGCCAAACTGTGCCATGAAAAGGACAACTGCATAAACACGATGAAAAATGATAGCAGGAAGTTTCTATTTGTTAGTGATTTTGACATTTTGAGTTGTGTTTTCAGGCAGCTAGCTGAAGACGTCTTTCTCTTCTATCTTTAGAAAAATAAAGATGATTCTCCCTATATGTGGGTGGCCCAAGACTGGACCACCATTTTCTTACAGGAGACAAAGATGTCAACGGCTGCACAATTTCTGTCTCTGTTTATTATTGTTATTTTTGATCTGAAAAGTTTTTATGAATGGAGCAAACAGACTCAAATATTCTTTGGTATAATTCATGCACACAGCTTATGATTTCTGTCCTGATATGTTTTGTATGTCTTCTTTTTTCTGCCATATGAACAAAAGAGAAATTACACATATGACATAAGCAGACCTTTGTCTTTTCTCTTTATGCTTGTAATGTTGTTAGTTACATTTACTTGGGAAGATTCATTCCTGGCAGACCAATGAGGTCTGGACAGTTGGCAGATTGGAATGTTTATTAATTGATTGCTTTGTGCAGAAAAAGTTTGGCTCCACGGTAGAGAAGATCCCCTCTGAAACGAATGCAAAGACTAGGAAATTAATTATTAAGGAGGATGTTACAAAAACATACATCAATGCTGTTCAATATCTAGTGGAAGGTAATTGAAAAAAAAAAAGTAGACTCTGACTTAAAAGGAGAGGGAGTCTCATGAACACACACTATAATTCCTGACAACACTGTCTGCCTGCTGATCCTGTCACAATCCAAAGCAGGACTGGAAAAAGGCCAAGTCCAGTCTATAAGGCATGTTCTAAGCATGATGAAGACTGCCAGGGAACTTTGGTTGGTTTTCACTTCTTTCCTATACTACTTGTCCTTCAGCTATAGGAGGGTACACTTCACTGGAGCATTTCAATCCTTCCTCCTATTCAGAAACTATTTTATATGCTCCAAACTTTATGTTCCACTCTGCACATGACCATCTTCCAGAGAGGCATGTGGGAGAGATGATTACGGTGCTCATTTTCATGGATTCATTACAGAGCTGCCTATAGCTGCTTAAATTTCACTACCACTTACAACCCTCTAAAACATATTATAGTTGTGCGGTCGGCTGTGCAGGTTGTTTTTAGCAAAACTCTGAGTTTAACTTTCTATCTGCTGGACATCTTTTTATGTGGATGAGGTAGAGGAGAGCCTCTATCATACTGATTTTACATTAGTGCTATCAAATATATAGAATATTAGTTTTACAACCTCTGTCAAACTCAAAATATCTCTACAATCTTCCCAGAAAATTGTCTTTCCCAAGTCTTGACTGTCATCTGTTATTTCAGCTCAGGATTCCAGGAAATAAGTGGATTTTCTGCACAGTCATTCTGTTTTGCATTTCAGTGGGCTTGGGTTTACTCTGATTACTAATTCTAAATCACCTTCTAAATAACCCTATGAGAATCTAGGAAGTAGTTACAGAAATCATCTTTCTATGTGTACATAAAAAGAGTTGCTAATAGCCAGCAATTTGGCATATTTTTCTGATTTTGTTAACTTTACCATTGTTTCCACAGGATAGCAGCTTCAGAAAAATCCAAAAAAACCAAACACAGAAGACGTAGTCATAATTGTTGCTGGAAATGAAGTCTGGAGGTGTATCTCTTACTTGCTTATCTTTGGCATACTTAGGATTCGAAGTTTCTTTAATTTGGTAAGCCTGGGTAAGGAACATTTATCCATGTGCATGCAGTATATTTCCTCCCATATAATTATTTTTTGTTAATAATGAAATTATTTTCTTTCATTTTTACATAGTCTTCACTCCTGTAGATATGAGAAACAGACTCCTAACTTCAGTCAAATTGCAACTGAGAATAAGGTATGTAGGCAAGTGCAGCATCTGCTTGCAGAATTAAGATCGTTCGTATCTTGGGTCTTAAGCAATTATAGTACGAGATGTGTGCACATGGACTATAGGATTCATGTAATGTGGGTTTCTTTACCTAAGATGAGAAATCAAAGGGCAATCCAGACACTTAATCTAGCAGCTCCTGCACTGAGTGCATCAGGTCCAACCAACCACCCTATTCACACATTACAGCATTTGGATGAGGAAATATTGTCAGTATATAAAGTTCATTAATCAGTTCAAGCCAAAAGGAACTGTGGGCCTACATGTGTTGCCAAAATTAAGGATATATTTTTAAATCAACCTAAACCCCAGTATTTCTGATGTCTGAGAGAGGAGAGCATCTTGCAAGACCACTGTTCACCTGGTTTTGCCCAGCTATCTTGAAAGAAGTTTGTGACTTCTTTGGTGTCTACAAGATTCATTTAACAATTACGAAGAATTAAAATGGTGTGTGATGTTAATGACTTCAGTGTAATATGTCACATATTAATCTAAATTCCTCACAAATTATGTCATGTATTTTTCTACATCACAGGATATATTTCCAGTACTAAAAGTATTCTTCTGTATTTCGCTGAAATAGATTAAAAATCTATTTGATTAAGTGAATAAAACCTAATCAAAGTATATTACCATTTAAATATCATAAAAATTGGATATTCAGACACCTTGGAATGGAATTTACTTTCCAGACATTTTTCTAGATTTAATGGACTTTCTTATAGTGCAAGATTTCAAAGGAGGAAGACTGTAAATATTTTGCAGTCTTAATGCATATGTCTTCAAAGGATAATTTCTGAAAATTTACTTGAGAAAACATGTTATTATTCATACTGATCTGCTTATAAGCAACCTATCCTACTGAACATGTTATTTATTCAAATGAAGATTTATTTCCAAATTCCTAATGATTTTCTATCTGAAATCAATGGTAATATCACACAATGGAATCAAAAAAAAATCATTGAGAGCTCTTTTAGAAGAGTTAATGAACTGAATGCAAGATGCTAAAATATTGTAAAAAGAGTAAAGAAAAGAATTTTCTTAATGTTTCTGGAAGTCATTTTTAGTATACAGTCCTTAATGTAGTAAGACATGTACAAAAATGCATTAAAGGATCAGGAATATTTTCCTGCAGGTACTTAGAACCTAATAAATAATGAATGTGATTATTAACTACGTGGGCAGACGTACAGAACACTACCAAAAAAATAACCAGCATAAAACCTGGCCTTGGAATGGCTGTGCACCATTGTCTTTAATACAGAAAAACACTTGAATATACTCTGTTTTGAGTGAAGAGAAAACGAAAGAAGTAAGCGTGCTTGAATTGACACTGTATTTTCGAATGAAACAGACTTAAATATTGTCAAGAGCAGCCAAGGCATCTGGAGGCGGGCGGAAGGGAGGAGAGCAGAGCACCATTGATGCCCTTCAGTGCTGCTTGAGCAGCCACAGAGGTTTGTGCAGGTCTAGGGAGCTGAAGTAAGACCACCACCACGGCTTCTCCCTGCCTGGCGGTGACCCACCTCGAGCCTCAGGCTGCTGGTGTTGGGCGTAAGGGTCAAAAAGTTCCAGTGGGTCGTACGGATCATACATGTCTTCCATCGAGCGGCGGAGGAGCTTGTTGGGCCAAGTCTCAACAGGTCTCAGTACAAAGTCTACCCGCCCAGCCTGCTTCATCTTGGTAGGAAGGGTGACCCTCTTCATCACCCGGCTGTACCCCGCTGCTTGGGCGCTGATTATGTACGTGCCTGGGGGTAGGAGTCGCCAGTAGTCTCCATCAGCAGCTTAGGAAGGGGGAAGACACAATAAAATTGAGCTTAATTTTCAGTCTTGCATCATTTATGGTTACATACCCACGCACACATGCATGCATAAGCATTTAAAGGGGCAGGTTTTCAAAAGATCTCAGAGTTGGGGCTACTTAGATTTTTTCTGAAAAAAAAAAATCAGATGCAAACTCGTGAATGACAAGAAGAGACTCCACCTGTGAAAATTTGGCCTTCTGTAGCTAATGGAGTAAAATCCACATACAAAATGTCTGTAACTGTTGTGCCTGTATCGCAGGGAAGGGAAATTTTCCTTCATGCTGCTTTCCCAGGGGTAAGAAGAATAACTCCAAAGAAATCAAATGAATTCTAAACTATGTGAAACTTAAGAAAGTGAAAGCAGAACCAGGCTGCAATATATATATATATATATAGCATGTCTAAGGGCCTAAGAAAACCCTACTTTTATTATACTACATTCAATTACTTTGCAGACATTATAGCACATAAAACTACGGAGTCGGAGCTGCAGCTGGTATAAATTGCCATTAGAGTAAAATGGGTGTAAATTTCCTCCAGCTAAAGGTTAGAGCCTGCAGGCAAAAGCAGGGATTTTTAAAACAGAGTAATTTTTTCTTCGTTTTATATTTCCTTTATTCTGAATTTAAGTTTCTTAGCTCAGTTAATGTTGTATTAATGCTTTTTTTCTCATGGAATCTCTCAGTCTTTTCAACACTGAAATTAAAAGCCTTTTTAATCACACAACATTCTTAACCCCATCTAACTCAAGTGAAAATGCTCCTTTTTCCTTCAATGTAAACACATTGTTAAATTAATTCTTAATTCTTTAAAGGTCCACTGCCAATGGAAAGCCATTGTCTGGGAAGAAGTTTGAAAAAGATCCTAATTCATGCCAGAGTCTCCCACCAGCCTCAAGAATCTGCATCATCTCCACTATTGTATCCCCTCTAATGTCAGTTTTTTTGAAAGCTGGAAAGCATCCAGTACATTATAAACCATTCTGGCTTTCTGAATTGATTCAACAATTATCATTAGAGCAAAATGTTACCATTCATGTCTTCTATTTTGCACTCCTATGGCCTCCCCTGTTCTCACTGAAATCAATAATAAAACGAGATCATTGATTTCGGTGAGAGCCTAAAAGCTCAGAACTTTATGGCTGTGAGAATTTACAGTTGCATATGCCTCAATACGTGTTTACCAGCTGGCGACAGGTATAAAGTGAACATAATGTAACATTCTAGTTTTTTACATTTGATACAACTATTGTCCAAAAACTGCATATATTTGTGCTTTGACACATGAATAGAAGAAGTTGCAGGCCCTTCAATGACTGCAGTTATTCCAGTTGTCAGTGACTGCGAATTCTGCTCTGTCTTTACCTCGCAACTTTTCAGCTGATTTACTCTATCAGGGCTCTGCACCTCCACGTGCGGAGTTACAGCCCCTGAGCAGGGCTATTGCCATATTCCCTCAAACATGAAACATAAAGATAGATTTCTGAATCTCATTGAGGACACATTAACTCTGAAGGACAGCAGGCAGGTCCAGGTGAAAGTTTTAGTGCAAGGACTATGTCACCCCGGAGACACGACAGGCTCAACAGCCAGTTTGATACGTCTTCACTCTTGTTCTAGAAACAAACCCACAGCTGAGCCTTCAATTCTCCTTTGAGGTGCCTTTTCTATCATATACTACAAGACTTCCGCAGGTTAAGCTCTCAGTGCTTTCACCCTGCCCCAGACAAAAGCTCATGCTAAAAATATTACCTGTGGTGACGTCATGCTGGATGCCCCTGACAGAAATGCGAGCATTTTTGATTGGGTTACCAAACTTATCAGATACAATTCCTTTTATGCCACGATGAACCTGGCAAAGCAAAGCAAAGTTAGATGAGAATTTTTTATTACAGTACCACCTCTTCATCTTCTGCAAGAAAATGCCTGTAGAAAGGAAACAACTTTCAAGAGGTTCAACACATTAGAGAGGCTCTTAGGTGTTCATACCCCTTCAGATCACATTCTCTGTTTTGGGGGCTATAAGGGGGCTGAAGGAAAAGGTTAACTGAACCAGAGATTTTTTGGGGCCAGGGGTGTGGATCTGCATTGAGAGACCCTTCTCTGCACAGATCACTGGCACCTCATGATCTGACCACAGCATTTAAAGACTGTTTCTGAATGCCTGTCCCAAAGAGCTGAAGAGTTAAGGCTTTAAAAAACAATCTGATGCTCTATACAAAATGAGAAAGCATCAATTTAGCTGCTTGGGACTCATCATCATGCTGCTGCCTACACTTTAGTACATGTCAGAATGTCGTGATAGCAGTTATGTATAATATCCTTTTTCCCTTCCCTACAAGCACAGAACTGAGATGCTTGAGCTGACAAGAAACATGCTTGATGACAAACTGAAGAGCGATGTGAATTCTGTCATATAAGGGGATGCATGAAGTGCTCACTATATTTAAAGTTCAATAAAATAAAACAGGAAAAAAATCCAAGTATCTAAACATCCAACCTCTTAACGCTCTATTTTTTTGCAACCTTTCAAAATGAAAACTTTTGCTGTTGGAAACTCTATATGATCTTTTTAAATGAAAAGTAATTCCATTTTAGTTTTTCACTTGAACTGCTGTGATTCACTTGAGCTGTTCTCTATTTCACTTCCCCCTTCCTTTCTCTTCCTCTCATTTCTCCCTTCCCATTATCCTTTTTCACAAAAGAATAGAAAAAAGAACAAAAACATCAAAACAATGGAAAATATATTTGCTTTTCTGTTGGAATAAAGAGATGTTTAGAAAAAGCATTAAAATACCTAACTTTAGAGTAATTCTTAATGTGAAGCTGGAAAAAATTAAAGTCTAGTCTAGTGACAGCATTTTTTTAATTTAAGGTGAGGCTATTTTCACTGCTCTTGTTACACAGTCGTTCTGTACCGAGTGGAGCTTTTCACTGGAGGGTTAAGGAACAACTAAGCATAAGGACTTGAAAACTGTCCCTTAAGAGTTGTTATGATGAAGCAGTGCAATTTGCTTTTCAGCATGAACTTGAGGATTTATCATATAGATAGTGGATAAATCTGGCCAGAAGAGTCATCTCAGACCTAAATTCAATTTAGAGTGTAGACACACTCAAAATAGTATGACCTCATCCAACTTCAATAAAAATTTTGCAATTATAACATGATGGGATAAAAAAGACAAAATTTCTTTAACATGTTTATTTGGTTTTCTTTAGTAAACATGCTATTTTTCGTTTTGCCTCATGTTTGTGCCCTGTAAGTTTGAGAGAGTGGTTTGGTTCACTTCTGACTGGGAGAAGAGATTGGTGTTTATGAAAATGAATTCTACTTCTGTGTGTTAAGCCAAGTAGATTTGTACACACCCCAAACAGCCTGGTATATATCAGAATAAGAAAAGTTTGAATTGGTTATGGCAGACTTAATCCATATCAGGAGTAATTCAGTCATCCTTATCTACAAAGTTGTTTTGCTTACTGTCCTGCATTTACTCAAAAAGCTTTTCCGGCACAGACTTCTACAGTATCTCACACTATAAAATCTTTACATCTTTAAGACTTCAACTGCAATATATATGGATTTAACCCAGCTCCATTTGGATTCACTAAAACTCATTTTCATCAGACAGCTGTAAAATGAAATGAGTTTGGTGGTCTGCACTGTAGACTTTATTGAATGATAATACTTACCACAAGTAGCAAGAGGTTGCTTAGAAAGGCCATAAAAACACTCCTAACAATTTTAAATTACTGTGTACTCTATCAAAATAAGGCATGACAGAAAGCTAATCTACTAATGGTTGAAAGAAAGCTGAGCAACTTCTGTTTCTGTATTCACTTACTTATTGTCAGTGAGGTATTTGTTTTTGCTGAGCTTAAACTTATTATTAAAAATGACTTTTAAAAGGCGTTTTTTAATACTCACAGACTTACAGTTGTTCCTTTAGAAGCTGAGGCTTCAGATCTTTTTTCACCTACTTTCACAAAGAAATCAAGCTGAAAAATGTGGACGCAACATTTCTAGGAAGATCTTCTGCTGCCACACAGTAGGGTTTGGACCACAAACATGGAACATGGAAAGGAAACACTTCCAGGAAGCTCTCTGGAAAGCAGATCTTGTTGGTTTATTCTTCAAGAGAAAGGTCAATTCATGTTTTTCTAAATATGTGACCTTTCTCTAGCATTAAATTTTGGACAGTTAATTTATAATGTTGCACAAAGTATTTACAGACAATTGCCTTCTTTACTGTTCTCAAGGCCTTTATAGCCCTCAATCTCCATCCTTCTTGCATACAGGCACAATATCATCTGTGTGTCCTGGTAGACAAACTGAGGCACTGGGGCCTTGGCAGAATGTGATAACTGAGATCTTGCTAAGTAACCAGGGAAACAGTAAGGAAATGAATATTGACAATCTATGAAGAAGAAAAACTGTGAGCACAAAGGTCTGTAAAAGCCAACCCATACCATTTCCATGTAATTCAGAAGGGCATCTCTGTTTTCATGCCAGATCGTAAACAGTTCTTCCTCCAAAGGAAACTTCTCACATCCTACTTCCACGGTAACTTCAAAGCAATTTGTGTGAAGGTAATTAAAATCTGCCATACCTATAGTTTTAAAAAGGAAAAACAGAATGATCACGAACAAGCTGTTGTAACCAGCTGAAGGCAGTCTCCATGAGTGAGAGTTCATTTGCTGCAAAGAGTGTGCATGGCCAATATATAAAAATTATTCAACATATTCAGAATTCTACAGCTCGTTTCAACTGTGAATTATATAATAACAATGAGACTTCTTTCAGGCAAAAAAGCATCCTTTTAAATTATTATTCATCCGACCAACAAGTAGAGATACAGAGATAAGGAGTGGTTAATCGTGGTAATTGGATAATCAGCTGTATCAGAGGTGATTGCCAAGGCTCACCAGCAAAGAGATGACCTTTGTCATTAGCATGTTCAAAACTGTTTCTGTACAAAAGACACTGAATATAATTTTCAGAAGAATGTAAGTCAAAAATATTTAAACCTAATTCTCACTCATGCCCCAAAGCTTTCTAAATGCCTAGTTTCAACAAAACACTCTGGGAATCCATCTGAGTCCTATTTGAAAACACAATTAAAGCACTGCTGAATATTTCTGAAGACTGATCCATGTCAATATTTCAGGAATACTGAAGAAAACTAAATACTATTATTGGGAAAATCAAATTTGCAACCTAAGCACAAATGAATGGGATGTTTATCTCTGTTGTAGCTTTCCCTTAAAAAGTTCATTTAGACCCAACGAAAAAGCTTGTAGTCTGCGAAATGGATTCAAATTCATGCCACTAAGGAATGAAAGCACAGCACTAAGCATTTATTTATACATTTCAGATTTGAAAACTAGAAGGATACTGTATGCATTAACAGATTTGACCCTTGTATAACTTGTCTTTTTTCCTCAGGTCATACCAGGGCTGATCACATCCCATGGTATCTGAATATAAGTGTTACCAACTTAGATTTTGTTACTTAAATCCCTTACAAGTTGCAGGGGTCTGACCTAAAGCAAACTGAAATGAATAAAATTATTTCTTTCAAATCCTTGTGTCTCATAAAGGGCATATAGAGGTTTTACCTCGCTCAATATGATGGTAAAGTGGTTTTACCTCCAGTGAAGCTGTACCACTCAGCACCATTTATAATACCTCCACGTTTTACAAAACTTCCACCACAACGAAGTTCAGATCGGTCGGAGATGACTGGATGTGCATCTGCGTAGGCTTTAGCCAGCATTTTAAACACCTGTAACAGAAGGTTTTGAAATGCATTTGCTTTTATAGAGTGTAAACTGTGTCACTGCTGTGAGCTGCTATTGCTGTTGCAAGCCCAGGCAATGAGACCCACTTGTCCTCAAGGCCGAGAGAGGGGGTGAACCTCCATGCAAGGGTATTTTGCCAGGAAGTTTTCACTTGTCTTCTTCTCCAATGTCCTTCTCTGCAGTCCAATACATTTAGCCAGAGACAACATAAAATACCAATGGATTTTGCAATATGTGTCTTCACTCTATCATCTGGGGCAGGAGCAGAGGGCTTGTTCAGATGTACATCAAGTCCCAGGTTTTAAAGCTGAAATTAGCTCTCCCTGTTATGTTGTAACTCTTGCTATTTTTACCCTAAAATACCTACATCAGCCTCAGCCCAATCAGATCTTCAGACTGGCTGCTGCTTTTTAAAATAGGCAGTGTCAATTTGCTTTGCGCTTATCACTCACACAGGACAACCTGCCAGTTTAATCTCAATGACAGTTCCTACTTTGTGGGACAGAAACCATTCCTAAATAGTGAAGGATAGGATGTGGTGATGGAGGATGTCACCATTGATTTTCTAAGTGTTGATACTGATGAAGAGCAGAGGAGTCACCACCAAGAAAGGAAAAGTGACAGGTACATGTAGTGAAGACAGAAGAAACAGCAGTGATCTGCGGAAATAATTTCTTTGAATCAGGTTCCTGCTGCTTTTCTCCTGCTGCTTTATTCCAACTTGGTATAGAGATTGCCCCTCTCCTTTTTGTTTGTTTGAACTTCAGATACAAAAGCTATAATTTCAGACTTCATCAGTGAAATGACAGCAATTATTGGTTGCTACTGGATCCTACTTCTCAGCATCATGAATTTCATTGCATATTGCTCAAGACAACACATGCAAGAAGTTGGGTGGCTAAAATCCTATTTTTAGAAGTGATCCTAAAACTTTATTCTTGATGTTGTCATCAAGGATAAAGACAAAAATGACCAAGCACACAACTTTGATCTAATATTTATGAATGTTTCTAATAATCACAAAGCTGAGCCAATTATGGTATCAGGTGTGTTACTAACAAAAGATAGAAAAAGTGTATTCTGTAAGCGTAAAGACAATTTACAAAAAAACTTCTGATGACCAGACACTAAAATTCCTGACTTGATATAAAATAGTTCCATATATCACGTGAGTTTCTATGTATCTAAGTATTGCTCAGCCCAGACAAATAGGTCTTCTTCAAAGTTCCACTGGAAAGAAGTAGATTTTATTTAAGTATGTTAGAATTTTACTGCCAATCATTTTGGACCAGGCCCAATAGCTTTGATTTCTGCACAAATTTGGTTCGAGTTCTGAACTTTCTGAGAAAGATATTTGCTAAAAATTTAGAAGGTGCCTATGTGTCTTAGGAGTATTTCTTCACCTCTCCCAAAGACATTTGCAGATGTTTTATTTACAGTGACCAAGTCTTTCTTGTCTTGTTTCACATGAAGAAGCATAAGGTTTTTGCCTGGCCACCAGTGCAAGTGACTGAAGATGTGTGGTAGCGAGAAGAAAAAGTGAGAAAGCCCAAATCAAGTGAACTTGACAAAAAAAAAAAAAAAAATTAAAATGTGCTTGGATAACAATATACTTATTATCACTTAGCAGCTAATGTGTGGCTAGTCATGAACCTCAAAAAAACTTAAGCCATTTAGGTACATAACAGTGGAACAGAAAGGGAAAAAATACAGAGGAAATCTTGTGACTTTGGAAGCGTGATACTTCACCTGGTGAAATGAGGTCAGTGCTGTTACCTTGGCCAACACTTTTACCCCACTGACTGTCACAGGTTTGATTTTTCAGGGAGAGGGAAGAGGATGGAATATTTCTATTCAGCAAAGGGAGTGAACTTGACTTGGTGCACATCTTTTTGGCCTGGTGAGCACAGCCGTCAGTGCAGCTTCTTGAGTTACACAAAACAACAAGAGCCTGCCAAAAACATCCATTTCCACAAAACCAGAAAAAATGGGAAAGTTCTGAATTAGGTGGGGTGAACCAGATAGAGGAATGTGCCTCACCACCCTCACAGAAAAGAGTTTTTTCTCATATCTAATCTAAATCTACTCTCTTTCAGTTTGAAGCCATTACCCCTTGTCTTATCACTGCACCCCATGATAAAACATCCTTCTGCTTCTTTCCTGTAGGCCCCCTTTAAGTACTGGGAGGCTGCAACAGGGTGAGCAACTTGGTCTAGTGCAAGGTGTCACTGCTATGGCAGGAACATTGGAACTAAATGATCTTTAAGGTCTCTTCCAACCCAAACCATTCTATGATTCTATGATTCTATGTAAGAACATGGTCTGGCTTTGAGACTCTTTGGTCTCAGCAGGTACTAGACCAGGCTGTGATGCAAGATGAAGTGGCTTGAAATCCACAGTGTCTTGTAGCAGGATTCTTGAGCTACCATACACAAATCATGAGGGACACAGGGAGGCGGCAGCATCCAGATGTATTTTCAGACAGGGCAACCTGGTTTGAGTATACTTTGCAGAGTTTAACTTTTTGATTTCTGGCCATTGTCCGTGCTGCATCATTTCACCCTGGGCTGCAGTCATGGGTGCAAACTTGCCTTGTCTACCCTTCCATGGCAAATTTGACAGGTCAGTGGTCAGAACAAGGGTTATGGCTAATGCATGGCAGCTAAAACATGCTGCTATATTTCAGGATGCAGATTCTCTGGCCGCAGCAGCTGCAAGTGACATTCCTTAAGTGTAGGTCACTTCACAGCTACAGGTTTTATAGCTTTCTGGGCAAAATTTAAAGTGGTAGTGATAGTGTTGTGAAGGTTCTCGTGCTGACTCATTTGAAAAATTGGTTTTAATTGAGGACATCTCCAGCCCTCCTCTGTACATTTTAAACCTCTAAGTTCGTAGCTAATTTCCCAGGCTTTGCAGTCACTGACCATGCAGTTGTCACCAGCGTGAGGTCCTGCCTTACACCTTCACAGACCAGGGCATGTCTGGCTGTGCAGTGCATTGGGATGGAGCACTTTGTCCATGTTACTGCATCATTTCACTAGTATTCATGCTCATCATGACAAGAGGTGGTGGTGGGACTGATATTGTTCCAGTCAACTGGTGAACTGCTTAATAAGGCACACACAATTGTATTCCTCCACCACTTATGTGTAAATCAGGATACCTCTAGCCCAGACGATCACAGAATCACAGAACGTTAGAGACTGGAAGGGTCTTCAAAAGATCATCTAGTCCAATCCCTCTGTCAGAGCAGGGTCACCTAAAGTAAGCGCACAGGTTTATGACTTCCCCTAGTCTTCATCAAGAGCTTTTTTAACTTTCATTATCACCCACTAGATATTTCTTACAAGGGCTTCTTACTGTGCAGTGCCTGGTTTATTTTACTGCTAAATAATTGTCATGCATGCATAGGCAGCAGGTACTGTACAGCTCAGAAGAAATGGATTGATACAGAAAACGTTATTTAGTAATAAATATTTAAATACGTAGTATGTACTGGTGAGAACTATCACTTCAGAAGAAGTCAGCCCAGAGATACGCTCAAAGAAAACAGATGCTTCAAGTTAAAAGATCAACTTCTGGCTGTTTTTTCTATAAAGATCCACTTTTTCTTAAGAGGCCAGGGACATCTTCAACACATGCTAGAAGGCTGAAAAACTGGCTGTTCTCCTAGTGGGCATGTCGGCAATGAATACTAGATTGAGGAAACCAAAGGGAAATGGGAAAGATGGCAAAAAATTTCACAGAAGATTTACAGTGAGTCCCAAATGGGGAACTTTCCAGGGACAAGAGGGAAAAAAACATTCCTATTCATCTGGCCTGGAATAAATGTTACAAGGCTGCCACCATATGGCAGCCAGGTTTTTTTTTTTTCCTATAGAAAATAACTGCTGGTCAGGTTTGTTCTTTTTCTTCTGAAAATCAGTAGTAACAATATTACAGCTTACACCCTTTAAATAGCAAAAGTCTGACGTTTCCTAACCTACAGCTTGTGAAATCATGTTTGACCTCACAAAATACTGATAATTCTTTATAAATTAAGTTCGTAGTGTGTAAATGTTCCTACATTTTAAAGTACATTAAATAAGTGTATAAATCATATTTTATATATGTATGCATATATACATCATATATATAAACTTATGATGTATTATATATTTAGTGCATACATATATACATGTGTATACAATCTAAACAAATCAAAATTTGCTACTTGTTAAAAGAGAAAGTTCCTATAGTTACACAGGCAGAAACAATATTGATATGTTCATCCTGCAAAAACAATATTACCTTCTCATCAGGTGTAGGGGAGAACATTTTTTCCTCCATAGGATGCCTTGAGTAGTCATAAGGATAAGTCACAACCAGCTCGCCTCCATGGAGACTGGCAGAGAGTACGAACGGAATAGACCTTAACCACTTCATGACTGCTTTTGTCTCAGGGGCCACCTGAAATCCAGGGAAAAAACCAAAACAACACAAAACAAAAACTGAAAAACTGTGAGTAGTTGTGCAGCTGTAAAGAGGGTTGATTCTGGGCAGGATGAAACCCAGCAGAGAAAGGAGCATGTTGGGAAAGACTGCTGAGGCTTTCTGTCTCTTCCATACCAAAAGTTAATGGGAGAAGAGCATCAGTTTGTTCCAGGGAACAGAGGAGACACACTGGTCACTGTGGAAAAACTGGGTGGGGGGGAAAATAAAAGAAAGAGAAACTTTGACAGCAGAATAATTTTTTATTGCAGTGACATTTTCAGCAGTTCAAAGTGATGACAGCAGCATTTTAAGCCTAAAAATTTGAGGTGGTGTACCACTTCTTTTAAACCAAACTCCTTATCTAATTTAATTTCTGAATCAGCAAGACTGACTTTGGATAGATAAATTGGAATACAGAGACCAATTTGTAATTATCAGCACTTGCCAGAAGTACATGGTCTCATTTGTTATCCTTTGGTCCAGGTTCATCTGCAATTAAATTAAAACTGATGTATACCAACAGAGCGATGACTGCAGTTTCCCTGCAGTGAACTGCTGCAAACAAGTCACAAAATTGGTCTTTCTGATAGTCCGTGCCCAGTAAAAGTAGCCAAGGGAGTGGGCACTGGACTCCCAAAGATGCTCAGGCACCCATCTGCCCCCAGCATGCAGGAGGCTCCTTCATCTCCTTTTCCTGAGGAGTAATTTCACGGACCTGCTCCGGTGATAGCTAATCTTTAGGGGTAACACTGTCATCTGGTGGCCGGTCCCTGTAAGCCCAGACACACATGGGTGCCCCTGGAGGAGCTGAAGTTCGCAGCTTGTGAATTCCCCAGGGGAAAAGCAGACGAGGGCCGAGGCTGCTAAATCGGACTCTACTTTGCACAAGATACGCAGGTTTTAATAAAAGTTAGCAAGATCTGTTATGATGGACTTAGCCAGCATCTATATAGAGCTGTTAATGCTGCATATCACCCATTGCTTCGATCCCACCAGCTGTTAGAAAATCAGCCAGCCAGGATCCCAGAGTGACTAGTAACAGAGAATCAAGTCAGCAATTACAGGGAAAAAAACAACAGAACAAACAAATAAACGAATAAAACCCCCCCAAACAAACAAAAGACCTATAAATTAGGGTAGCATTAATAGTAATTCTTGCTTGCTTTGGATAAGTTCTTATTTTGCTATTGGCAAACCACAGTTCTGGGGATGCACTGGATAGCACAGAAAAAAAAACTGACAAGGAAAGATGTACTATGGATGTATTATAGGTCCCAGCAATGAGGCAGAAAGCAAAGGGCCTCAGGGAAAAGCCATGTCTGAATACAGTTTTACCTGGAATGATTTAAGAAGATATCAATCTGCTCATTCCTAATCTAGGCATGAAGTTATGTCCCTTCAGTTGTTAACTGAGTCCTACTAATTTTCAGGTTTCCTTAAAATGCCACTCTGTAATTGTTGGGCTGACCTAGAGCCTCCAGCCACTGCAGCTGTGCTACCTTAAAAGTCTGTATCTTGTACTTGGGAAGAAATAGAAACTTGAGGGTTCCCACTGCTTTAAGGTGAATCATGAAATCAGCAGTTTGTGGTTAACGTACGGACACAACTCAGATTGTGCCGCTTATCCTCAGGAGAAATAAGCCAGGACCATTTTACCTAGCAACTTAGTGGGAGCTTCTGAATCTCTATGTTGCAATGCCTTCAACCTCGGTATTATAAAGAGGAATATGAAATGTAAAACGAGATGTAACAGGTAAAGTCTGACCAGCTCAGGAACACACAGAATGTACTTTGCACACCAGAAAACTAATCAAGGTGGATTTTTTGCATAATTGGGAGGATTAGACAGGAGTTTCCAGGAAGCAAATGACGCGAAAAACATTTTTTAAAGGGCACTGCAAAAAGAAAGGACAAATGTGCTTCACTTTTTTCAGTCTCACACACCCACTGACACAACACATAGGTGGAGGAAGAAAACAGTCTATGAGGTTTCATGACAAGGAACCTGGCAGTGTCCAAAGAACACTGCCTGCAGAGGTCAAAGTATTTGCTTTTCTGATTCTCCTGCCCTGAGATGGTCTGAAAACGGCTTTTACCCCAAGGGGATTTGAGACTGAAGCAGCCACTCTCCCCTGAACTCTGAAAGCGCTTTGTTCATGCTTTGAGCCCACCTCTTCTGAAGAGCAGCAGATCCCAGATGGCTTTTAAGGGGCTGCAAGTGGCACTGCCGGCCCCATGGGTCCCCGTTTGGGGGTTCACAGGATAGCTGAGTGCTTGGTATCCAGCCCATAACCTTCAAGTTCTGTAGCACCAGCACTCCCCAGGAGGATGCTGCCCCAAAATCTTGGTAGCTCCCTGCCTGCAGCTGCCCCAGCTCCTGCAGCCTGGCCAGAGAGGGCACGCCTGATGTCAGAATCAGCCCTGCTTCCAAACAGCAGTCTTGAGCCTTAGTAAGAAGATTTTAAGTTGCTTCTGCAATCCATTGGGCAAGGGTGAAAGGCACAGTTTAGTTTAGAGAGATCCTAAATTCAGTCCCTCCTCCTGATCACTCGCTAGATACCTGTGTCACCCACGAGACACTGCTGCATCACATTGAAGCAAATATTGTGGAAAATTATGGGTTTCAATGTCATTAGTTTTATCCCTATAGTACTTCAGTGACACCATGTACTGTGATTAAGGCTTTGAAATGTATGTACTCTGGTTCAGCTCCACTGGATGACAGCAGGTACTATCTGTGTCACTCTGACCTTTGAGTATTCATAGACTTTTCCTTTAATGTATGTTCTGCAAGTTTTGATTTTTTCTTTCCACCAAGTCTCTTGCTATTTAGTCAGAGGACATCAATTTTAAAGTATTAATCTCAAAAGAACAATTTGGGGCACAGTTAGAAAACAGATAAATTATTTCTGCATAAGTATAGGGAATGACCATTAACCTTTTTAAATCTGAATTTCATTTCTGTGAATTATACTGCAATTAGTCACTGTCTCCATGGCTTTTTCAAAGATTTCTTTTTTCCCTTTTAGAAGCAACCAGACTCATTTTCCTAAAGACTTTGCCAGCTTGCACTGGCACAGACTTCCAACTTCTGTTTTAATCAAGCCAATTTAATTGACTTAATTTCAGATGAAGCCTAAAGTCTCTCAGTCTGAACACTCAGACCATTTATTATAATAATTTATAATAGTCAGGAACAAAACATTCTGTACAACAAGGGTTGCAGGGAGGAAGGAGCTCTCCTGAGTTTTTGGGATTGGCTGGGAACTTGCTTTGCATTTTGTGATCTTTACACAATGCCCTGCAATACTCAGATTTTTACTTTGATAAGGTAGGTAATAAACACTATTAAGTAAATGAAAGCTGAGAGACTGGTGCTGAAACACCCAATCTTATGCTTTTGTATGCATGAAGCCCACTTCTGTAAAAGTTGCAGGTTCATCTTCCTGACAAAACTGAAGCTCATTACAGGAGAGCTGATTTGGTTCTGCTGTGATACCACCAGCAGAGGAGAGGGGTACCAGGCTGCGAGACTGTTTACTGCCACATTTCTAAACCATGTGAAACTGTGGTCAGCAATGAGATTTTGTGGTACCATTCGGATCGCAGGCAGATTGTTTCCCTCATTTGTTCTGCAAAGCACATGGATTTGGAGATGCTTCGGGTGTTGTTCAGGACAGGATCCACTTTGGGGGCAGGATATAATTTAGAGGTTTCCTGAGGTGCAGTGCTCTAAGGAATGAACCACTGGATCACCACCTTACTTTGAAAGGTTTGCAGAAGGGATATATCTATAACCCTGGGTCTGTACCCACTGAGGCAGAGCTCAGAGGCTGGTTGTGTGCTAAGGCCTCCTGGCCCCTTGTCAGTGCTGATATCCCGGGGCAACCAGCACACTGCAGCAGTGGAGGTAACTGTGAGAGAAATGTAACGCTGTCTGCTTCCAACCCTCTATAAACTGCTGTGATGTTACACAGTGTCCAAGAAAGATAAAGCGTGACTCTAAGAATTACTTCTTCAAGTGGCTGCCTACCATATAGAACCATGAAGACCATCAGAAGGACCTGCAAAGACCTGCAGAAGCAGCACTCAGGGAGGGAGTAGAGAGGTCAGAGCCAGAAAATCCAGAGAATTACAGTGACCCTGGGCTGCACAGTGTGAGACAAGCTCACAGCTTTCACCAGGTACTGGTACAGAGAGGGGTCAAAGACATGTTTGTCCTTCCTCAGTGGTGTTTGGGCCTTCAGCTCTGTGCTTTTGGATGCAGAGAGAGAGTGAATACATGGCTGCAGGCATATCTCCATCCTTTCCCTCAAACCTCAAAATCTACTGTGCAGCTGTTATGTCCAGCCTGAAAGGGTAAAAGCATCTGTCATGGATACCTCTATAGAAAACTAAAGGCATTTTCAGTGACATTTGTAGACATGCCAGGGACTCCAGTATCCCGTCTGCGCGTAGCTCAGGGAACAATATCGTCCATGAAAGAGCTTGCAGGAGACTGGCACTACTGATTCTGCAAAGGGCCATGAAAAGAAAGGACTCTGTCTGGTAAGCATGATGTTGCAGACACAATTGGACTCATCAGCCATACCTTTGCAGACAGGCTCGTGGCAGTGGTTGGTGCCTGAGCTATACAACCTTGGCAGAACTGAAATAAGTGGCTATGAGTTCATGTTCCTAAGACGGGGAACACCTCCCTGTAAGTATCTCCCCAGGAGAAAGAACATACACAGATGTGGGTAAAAAAGCCTGGCAGGTAACAGGCCCACAGGTGTGTGGAATGGCCAGCCTTGACAAGATTGAGAGCAAGACAACACTTGGTCTCCAATCAGGAACTCTGCGAGAAACTGAACAAGACAGATGGGCTCTGGGAGAGCATCTGAAATAACAGTGGCTCACAGTAAGCTAGAAATATATATGTATATGTTTGTAATGACTGTTGTTTTACTATATGTTTTTGATTCAGCATATTCTACTGAGTAAACATTAGTTTGTGTTACAAAAGCCGGCAGGTTCCTGAGTAACTAAATAACATTTTTTCACCCTAGGGGAACAGAATGACAGATACTGAAGTGAGCCACCTTCAGAGAACTGCTGTGAAACACGGGCATCCCCAGCCAAAAGTCCCAGCTTTAGAGGATGACAAAGACGGTTTCCCACCTGAGGCTCTGTACTCTACTTGTATTTACCAGCTCACTGTTACCGGTCATTATTCAATCAAAAAGTGGAAACTATTAGGCTTGTGACTTTACACTCATGTAGAAGTCTGGTGACATGAGTTGGGATCTGAATGATTTAAATGCATGAAACAGAATAAACTTCATGAGTTTATTTATGTCAAAAATCAGTGGTCAAATACTGTGCATGTTACTGGGCTTCTCACAGCCTTGCATCTTCTTACATGTGTTATTCTGAGGAAATGAGGTGCTTTTATCCAGATTTCACTACTATGAAATGTGGTACCAAAACTCTGGGGCAGCATCAGAGATGCCTTTGGGATTTAGAGTTGGCCTCAGACAAAATCACCTGCAACAAAGTAGAAAACTGAATTGTGGTCTCTCAAATCTTCTGCTAATACACCAGCTGCTGGAACAATCCTGTTTCCCACCTGTCTGAGGCTTTGTGCTAGCAATAAAAACTGAATTAGAACAAAATGAGTTTAGAAGAAAAACAGAGTTTCCATTATCAGAACTAATTATTTGTTTTCCTATGTTTCTTCTTCCAGAGGGAACTAAGACCTGTTGCAAGTTGATAGTGCTGGGGGCTGCTTGGTTACCAGTGGTACAGGTAAGACTGAGTTTGGCATTCCTGGACATCACATAATGTGAAGTTTAGTGATGATGAGCGTGAGACCCCATTCTGGTCCCTGGGACTGGAAGCAGCAGCAACTCTCTTTCCAGCACCACTGCACCTTGCCAGGCTGTTTCCATAGCTCCAGCTGGTTACAGTCATTTATAGACATCCATTTTGTGGAAGGTGATGCCACACAGCTTCACATGAAGCCTTTGCATGTTTCTCAAGGCAGAAACAACTATTGCATCAAAGCTGTGCAAAGCTTAGTGCCATGAGAGCCAAACTTGTAAGGTGTTTTGTATGTCACTGCAGTTTAAATCATTAATGATGAATCATTGCACACTTGTGACCCCCTCATAACAGTCATTACTCTTAATCTAAAATCACAAAATCCAAATTATCCACAATTTTTTTCCAGTGATGTGTGACATCTGCCTTTTTGGCCAGACCATGATTTTTTATGCTAATTCTGATCCTGTCCAGTTTAATCCTACTTACAAAATCTGGTTACCAGAGAATAGCTTCTAACTAAGCAATCTCAGTTTCTTTAGTCCTGAGTTGGTCTGTAGTATATGTGATTTATAAAATCTGTAATTCATACCTTACCCCACCAATAGGATTGTGGAATGGGGATGTGATCAAGACGGGCTCCACGAATCCCAGCTCTTCTGTAAGCCTCAGATGTCAAATCAGGGAAATTTCTGTTCAGATCCAAGTTCTGAGCTGTCTGTCGTCCAATGACCCATCCGTTGTAACCAGCTCCCTAATTTGTAACACAGAAGCCAATATCAGAATAACTTCCTATCTCAAAGTATCACTTTGTGGAAACAGTTTAAAATAACATTTTAATCAAGGGGAAGTTCTAAAAGAAGCAAACTGAAATGCCTATAATGTCAAGAAAGCACACTTATTAGTATTTTTTTATCCTCTTGAGTGCACTAATTAGCATGCAGGAAGCATTTCACTCACCAGTGATGTGACTCGTGAGAGAACCCAGCTTCTTACTCAGTACAGAGCAGCATGCAGAGGGAGTCAGAGGAGAAGAAGAAAAAGAAAATACAGCTGACACTCCAAGACAGAATCAGGCAGAATGCAATAATCCCAGACTTGTGCAAAAGACAGACCTCACCACAGAATTGTTTATCTTGGAAAAGATGAGCAGCACAGAAAGAGAAAGGTCCTATTTTTGTGCTAATGGTGCTAGTGATAAAAGCGAGGCAAAAAGGAGAAGAAAGTCAGGTAGAATATAATAGGTTTTGCTTTCACAGGTCTCCCTCAGACACCAGCTGATCCCTGAAAACTGCCACTCGTTACAAAAAGTGTGATAGTACATTTTTGTTATACCTGCTCTTCTTAAAGAGGAAGAACATCTGTTTCACATTCTTAAACTACATTTCCTTATAAAATAATTTAACAGTCATTACGGTGAGTGAGTGGGCACTTTGTTCTAGAACTGATAGCAGAGAGTGCTAAATGTGTGAAAAAGTAACACAGTCATTCTCACATCATCGCATGCAGGCAGCAAAAATGACAAACATGCCTCTGATTTCCTCTTAACTCTGTTCAAAGTGTCTTTGAAAAGCAACCTACCACCAAAACAGCCTGGGATTTTGGCTGCTGGTTAGTTACACTCCCTCCCATATGTGACACTCCCCTCATAGTTTGTCGTTTCTCATGGGGAATTTTAGAAACATGAAACTCTGAACATTTCCTTTTAAAAAGTCTTTTACCTCTTCTGCAGCCAGTTCATACCCATCAGGATTGAGTGAAGGTAGGAGATGAATTCTGGTGTTATTAATCAAGGTCTGAATGCGGGAGTTCCCGAGCAGGTACTCTGAACACAGATACTGTGCAAGGTATATTAGCAGCTCTTTTCCCACAACTTCATTTCCATGCATATTGCCAATGTACTTAAATTCTGGTTTGACTGTGGAATATGAAATAATGAGATGTTTTAATTTGATTATACCTGGATGGCATTCAAAAGCAGAGTAACCCAAATAGCTTACTGATGAGTCAAAAAGTTTTATTTACACTAATTTGATGATACGTTCCTGTAAATAGTACACCAGTGCCAGGTAAATTTCCCTCCCAATATAAGTCAGTTCAGTGACAATTTAAATACTGGGAAATAAAGTAAGTCCATATTTTCAGGATCTCAAACTGTAAAAGGCGGTCATTGCTGGACTCGCCATTAGCTGTGAACAAGGAATGATGCAAACAAAAATGTTAAGTCATAGCTGGAAGAAGCAAAATACACCCCTGGCGCTCTCACTTACCTTGGGCGGCTTCAGTGCCATGTATTCTTACAGACCCTAGAAATGACCTATAGATGTAAAGTATATTATCCCTCTATTTGAAACATAAATTAGCTTTTAGGCTAAATAGCCTTGGAATAAGACTATTAGAAACATATAACTTCACAATTCCCTGCAGTTATTTTCTCAGTTCCCATCCTTCCTTAGAGATTAATGGAAAGCAGAAATAGATGCACTCTGGAGACATCCTTTCCTGTCTATCCCTTCATCTTCATCTTTGATCTTGGCCAACCTTAAGCAGCAAACACTGGAGGAGGGCTGGCACAGAGCTAGTATGCCAGCTTGCTCAGGCTGGCAAAATTTCCAGCTCTAGAGCTATTTCCACCCTCTTTTATGTTGTCCTGAGCAGCATGAAGAAGCAGATTTAAAAGAAAATGCTAAGTAACATGTTAAACCTTTTGTCACAGAATCATAGAATGCATTGTGTTAAATGGGACCTTTAAAATTCATCTAGTCCAACAGCCTTGCAGTAAGCAGGGACATCCTTAACTAGATCAGGTTGCTCAGGGCTAGATCAGGTTTCTCAGAGTCCCATCAAGCCTGACTTTATCACACCATATCCAGTTTTAATTTGAAAGCCTGATTCATAGGCTTTGTGTTTTCCTGGCAAATGGAGTATCACCTGAAAAAGAAATGTGCAAATTCTTTTCTTTACACAAGACAGGAAGGATGGGAGGCCAGGAAATAGTACTGTAGAACTTGCTCTGCTAAAGAGGTCTGTTGGGGTCTTGATCAGGTTTAAAGGCGCCTAAAAATACCTTTACACCATGCAAGGCAGCATGGCCAGTAGCAAATAAAGCTAACAACAGTCTTTACCTCCCCTGTAGCACAACACAAAGGGGACATGAGTAGATGGACCTGAGATGCTGATCTCAACAAAGTATTAAGTCAGTTGTTCAGTTCTGCTACTCTGCTAAGGCTGCTTGGATGCTGGAGATAGTCTGATGAGAAGCAACTTGAGACTCTCGGTATGCAGCAATGGCCATAGCAGTCCCCCAGATTTAGTCAGGTACTATATTTGAGCTGAGAGCTGGTAACTGGAAAATAATACCTAGTACTGCCGATAAAATAATCTGCATTTTAAAGAATTTAGAACATTAAAAATCTGGTCTTGGCTTTCTCAGTCATGAATCTACAAAATAGAGACCAGCATTATTCCTCTTTGCAGAAAAGTTGTGAGGACTTGTATCCTAAAGTCATTCAAGTGCTACAATAACACAAATTCCTGGTATCATTCACCAGTTACACTGACAGGTATTGCACTGACCTCAATCTTTGTTCAGGAAGATTGTTTTCTATACTGCATTGCCCTTTTTTTTTTTTTTATGTCAATATCCTTCTGTATCTGAGGCCTTCTCACAAATAGTACATATTTCAGGATACGACTGACTATGTTCACACTAGGGACAGGCATTACTTGTAAGAAGTGTGTCAGGCTGGATGGTACAGTGATAAATAAAAGGAGACTGAGGAAGTGGTAGATGATGGAGAGGACAGGTCAGTAACAGAAAACTATCCCAACTTCTTATAATGCTGGGCAAGAATAAATAATAACCATATCACTGCAACCAAGTACATGGTCATACATCTAGGAACAAGGAATGTCAACCTTGGACATAAACAGAGGTCATAAAATTAGGAAATTTCAGCTGGACACTAATTGCTACAGTAAATCATCAGCTACTGCTGTAATTCAGGAGCACAAAAGAGAAGAAATTAACTGATGGTTTTTACAGTATAGGTGATATTCTATTGAAAGGACCTGTTTTCACGTTTGGGTAAGCTAGAGTCCCCTCAGACAATCTGAACAACATCGTTATAACTCACGCAGTTCATGGTGTCCAGGCTTGGTTGAAAATTCAATCACAAAAAGATCCTTCCCTTCAAAACTGCGACCTATGCTGTACGTTGTTGCAATTTGGGGGCACTTAGAAGCAGTCTTCTTCAACATGCTCACCATTTGGGAATAGGAATGGTGTTTGAACTGAATAAAGGTTGCTGGCAAGTCTGAAGGCAAATCTTCCTCAATGTCTACTTCTCCTGCAAAGATAAATCATAACAGAGTTTAAAACCGTGGTTCTCAGAGGAATGTATGAATGCCTGCACTTCTCTGCAAAGCACTTTTTTCAGTAGTAGAGTTATAGCAAATACAGCCACAATGAAAACCTTAAATCTATGTAGTACATCTTAAACTTTATTGTGGCAGATTTTGTTTGCAAAATCATACTAATGTATATGCACACTGACAAATACTTTGTGCAACCTCCAGTTATAATTTGGCCTTTGGCATGCTTAACACATTTTAGTCACAAAATGCCTGTAGATTTTTCCCTTTGAATCTGGTGGTTCAAATTCATTTTTATGAGATTCTGCTGTATTCAGCTGTCTGGATCTTCTTCATCCAAACAAAAGTCTGTGACAATCATTAATGAGATTATTTTAATGAGCTGCTAAGCTTGTCAAGTAGTCATGAATTTATGAGTGCATTCAAGTTTCAGTTTTTAAATAAAATATTTCAAATATACAGACAGCTATCACATAGGACGGGGCCTATCTAAATGCACATTGGCTGTCCAAACATCAAGCTCTGAGCTGCCTGTCCTAATGCTCTTTGTATACGAGAGAAAGAAACAGATGCTTCTTGAGCAGCTTAATTAAGTGTTTAAAAGAGGTGGAACAAAATGAATCACACCTTAGAGGTGTCCATAAAGACAGCAAGCTGAGATGACAAGTGGAGGTGTTTTGTGCCACAGACATGTCAAGCTGAGTGAGAAGAGACCTTTCCCATCTAGATAAGTAGGATGTGTCAGCAGAGCTCCTTCCTTACCTCGTAGCTTTGCCAGTGGGTCAAAACATCCCTCCTCTTCCTCAGCAAAAAAGCGATCACAGTCTAAGAAGTAAGGCCAAGCCATGTCTATTGCATCAAAGGCATGGAGGCAATTTTTTTTCAGGTTTTCACAGACACGCCTGCAAGGCTTTATAGCTTTGTCCTTTTTGCACTGCGGGGCCAGCACTGAGCAGCCCAGGAGCCTCAGGTCTGGATTGCATTCTCCCTGGAGCAAGTTGTGCAGCACACTGATAAGGATGTACTCGGAGCTGTACTCAATCACTTCTCGAGACTTCTGATCCAGAAAATTAGGATACATCGTCTGAGTATAGGCAACATCAGTACAAGAACTTAAGGCAATGTCCACACATTTCGCTGTGAAAGGGAGATGAGTATATGAAAAATAACATCACTGGCCCTCTGAACAGTTCAAAGACAACATAATAATTACATGTTCAATTAACTTTTTTTTTGTTGTTCACAGACAGACTAGAGGTAGTTCACAATAGTCTCTAATCTGATGTCTAAAATCACTTAGAGAAAGATAATAGAAAATGTGTTTTGTTCCAAGACGGACTGCAAACAATTTGAGGCAAGTAGATGTCATTCATTATTCAAATGGTATCTGACAATTTGTTGAGGCATTAGAGTTTATCCGGTTGGTAAGCGCTGTTCCTAAGATAACACTTATTTTGTTAATTCAATACACAAACAACAATGAAAGGACAAATCCCTGGCCAGAAAGCACTGGAGTGCTGGGCTCACATGGAAGCTCATTTAACAAATGTCTTGAAAATCACCAAAATTAATAAAGCCTGGTTTCCAAAGGAAACTCATATTAAATATTTTCTGATTTAAAATAAGAATACAATTTGAGTTTATTAAACACCAGAGAACCCATAAGAAAGAAAAACCTCCTCTTGAAGTGTGAATTTGCTAGTGTCTAACGTGGGAAAAACAGATTCCTAAGCGAAGTGTATTTGTAATATCACTCTCTCCCCTGTCCTTGCCTTTTAGTATGGATTCACTGATGAGATATGACATCACAAAGATTTTTTCTTTAGTATGGAAAGTATCAGTAAGACATATGTCTTCTTTGCTTGGCCCAAAGTCTTCTTTGTAAGACTTTAATATCTCTGAAACTGCAGCCCATCTCTGAAGTTTGATTGAAATTGCCCAGAGAGATCAGAAGTTATGCTGGGACCTGACACACAGGCAAGCAGGTTCATAAATGTGCTTACATGTAACTTCTCATAAACCTAAAACATTTTAAGAAATCAGATTAAGAGGTCTTAGGAAGTAAAAAAATTGGTAATACCTTCAACCCACTCAAAGGTGAAAAGGAAGAAATAAATGTATTCATAAAATTACTGGCCATTACAGTAATGGGTCTACATTTAAGCGCTAATGTCTCTGGCTGTTAACAAGCAACATCGTCACAGAGGCAAAATCCTACTTTGTGTGAAAAAGACTGTCTCTCTAGGAATAAGACCTACTATAGCACCAACATCGAAAAATTTATCAGGAAATAAGAAATACTTCAGGTTTCAAGTTTCTCCAAGGGCAGCAAGCAAAGTCACATCATACCTTTCTGTACAGTTTGGCATTGACCTGCAAATAAAGAGGAAAAAAAAAATCACATTATGGGGCAGGTATCCATGAAGTTAGGAATTGTCTTATCTGATAGCCCTGCGAAGGCTGCTGTGTCCTGAGGTCCAGCCACAGCAGAGAGAAGTATGTATTCCCAACAGGCGAGTTTCATATACACACGAAGAAAAAACAAAATACAGGAAAACACAACCAACACCAAAATCATGTCATTATCCTTTCTGGTTAATCAGGATGAAACACCATTGACAGAAAAGAAATAAAGGCGGATCCCTCCAGTAGCTCAGCTTAGACACACTAGAACTGCAGGATCTAGGCTTACTTTACCCAGTAGCTGGTTCCTGGATCTACTGATTTCCCAGTTGCCTCATGTGCTGACACACCCGGCAGCTGGTCAAGAGCTAGAATCTCACTGGTATCCAAGCCCCAGAAACCATGGTCTTCCCAAAAGCTGTCTTGGACCTCCTGGTTTCTCTGCATCCGTCTCCAAGACCCTCTGGTGTCTTCAGCATCCAGCCTAGGATCACAGCCACTCAAATTCCCAGCTCCCAAATCTTTTGTTGTGCCCGCTGCTAGTTCAGTTTGGTCTTTGCTAGCAATTGCGCACGCTGACATACGTGCACAAGGCACATGCACTCTGGTCCCTTCAGCTCCTGCACCACAGACACACAAGCCCCATTGGTCTCATACCAGTCACCCAGCACACACAAAAAAACCAGAGACCCTCACC
>NW_009721417.1:93317-101788 GCF_000703405.1 Apaloderma vittatum
TTTAGTAAGAAGACAGAACAGACTGAAAGGATCAGGTGCAAGGCATGGCCAGACAAGCATATTGACCAGCCAGTCTTCGATCCACTTTAAAAAGGGAGGACTTGACAATATTTCTGAAGCATGATTGTGTAAGAAATCAGCCCCATTTCTTATGGATATTTCCCTAACAAACCTCCTGGTCTCATACATTGCTCTGCATATCTCTCTTTTAAAGCAATTAAGCCTTTGGTGGATATGAGGGGACATATTTCTTCCGTATCTTCTTCCTATCTCTAGCAACTGCGTTTTATAATCCTTTTAATAACATTTTTAAAATAATTATTTCCCTCCTGAACTACTCTCAAGGGAAAGCTTTTCCAAAAGATGGCTCCTCTAATGGCTAGAAATTGCCTTTTAATTTCCTGTCTAAAAGTATTTGCAGCCAGTTTATATCCATGTGTTGTTGTGCCAGCATTGTCCTTCAGCTTAAATAGCTCTCTCTGCTCCCTGGTGCATGCCTTCATTGTGCATTTGCAGAGAGCAGTCAGATCCCCTTAGCTTTCTATTTACTAGGTCAAATAAATGAACGTTGTTTGATGACCTAGGAGAGGCCTCTTTTGCTCCTGTAGCCAACGATTCTAAATTGCCCTTCTCTTATACTGGCAACTAAAGAAAAACGTTGCTAACAAGGTATCGGTGCTGTTTTCACCAGTGCCCCATAGGAGCTAAATCACTGTTTGCAAGCTTTTTAAACACCAACAGGCCTGCTTTCCTTGTGATGGATTGGGGACCTAGCTATGTTGCTATTTCTTCTGTCACTGTGGGAACAGGCTTCTTGCTCAGCAAACTGAGCATTTGCCCTCATAATACCAAATTCATTATGTTTTCTTTTTTTCCCTGCTAAAGAAAGTTTAAACTTCTACTCCAGGGATATTCATTTAAATGTAATTGTTTACATGTGTGTTGCTAATGAGTTGAACATTCTTTAGTCAAAATAAAATCATTATAATGAGAACAAAATTAACCCTGGATATTTATCTTAGAGGGGGACTTTTAATAAGAAATGAGTCTGGCTCTATATTATGAATTGTCATTGATCCATATTACCTCATAAAATAAATGAGGGATCAGAACTAGCAGAAACAGCCCATCTCCAACACCAGCAAGTTCTGCTAAGCAGCAAGCTGGAAAAAATTATATCCATACAAACTCATTCCATGGCTTAGTATATTATGCTAATAGCAATAAATAATAACTGGTTCATCAAGAGTGGCTTCCACCATAGCATTTCAGTGTGTTTCCTTAGTTAGGCAAAATCCCCTCAGTGAGTCAGTTTCTAAGGTCAAGGTATTTCTAAAAAAACTTCATCTCAATCAGATATTGCACATAGTTTAACATCTGGGGATAATCAAGGAATAGCATGTTGTACAGTGCTAGACGGGAAAGAGAAAGGAGTCACCTCTTGTTAGTAAGAGCTCCAGTAATTAATCCTGCTGATAAAATTGGATGTCACTACCCCTTGAATCTAGATAGTTTTATATCCTAACGCCATCACACCCACAACAACATCTGAATCCTTGGACATAAGTCTGGAGCCACTCAGATGTTCCACACAAGAACGATAAACTTGATGTTGATGGGACTGGCTTAAGTTCAACCATGTCCCAAAAAGCAGAGTGACACTATCTCTGGTTATTACCAGCATCCTTAGCGATGAATGCCCTTCATACCTTGAAGGGTTGCTAAGAAATATTTAACACCTTTGGTTGTTTAGGGTTCTTTGGGGTTCTTTTTTTTTTTTTTTTATCCTCAGCAGAAAATTGCTATATTGTAACATTTATTTTAAACTAGAAGGTCAGGTGTGTTGAGTGTAGTTCTTCATGGGTTCATCTGGAGAGTATGGGGAGTATCTGGGGAATATGAGTGGTCTCTCTCCAACTGCTCACGTTTCCTCAAAGGCAAGAGGTATTTCCCCTCTGCTGACTCCATGATCAAGCTACAAATGTCCTCTTTGTTTGTCTCTCCGACATGCACTGATCAAGCAACAAAACTGAGGTGCAACACCACCTCCCAGACTGCTATTACTGTGCAGAAGAGCTATAGCTGTCAGTCAGTTTGATACGTGGCACAAACCTGTTCCCAATGGTCTCTCAGTATTCTGCTTATTCAGCTGGAGCAAAAAGGCATTCTGGCAACACGCTGGAACAAGCAGAGGAAACCAAAAGGAAAATGCAGCAAGTGGGTTCTGGGCATGGTGCTGCTGCTTCCCCTGCTCTGGCTCTCTGAGCTGCAGCAACCTTGCTGCCTTTAGCAGCTGTGTCTTCCCGCCCAGCTGGCCAGAAGGAGAGGTGTTGGAAAGAAATGAAAAGCTGATGGAAGAGACACTCAAAATTTTGCAAACTCATACACTATAGCTGGGTTCACAAGAGGACTGGATCATTTTGTGAGCAGGAGTAGATGCTACCGCAGGAGAGGTAAAGATTTCTTTTGGTTTCAGACTGCTACGTGGCTTCTGCACTTTGTTAGCTTTACCATACCAACAGGAAGAGCCAATCTATTGGGCATCGTATCTATTACTCATTAAAAAAGATGCTGACTGAAGAGGGCAGATTTTAGATGAGAAACCAAAACCAGGTAAACCTTTCTCATGGCAAGTGAAGTTGGTCATCTGAATATGTGGTAAGCAAAGGTGATTCTTCAACAGAAGTTAAAACTTTTGCACTAGTTTTGGCCCAGGATGTTCCTCACAAACTCAGAGCTACCAAGACTCACTCACTGACTAATAGTAAAACTTAGTTCTTCCTCCTGAGTTCTAAACTTAGTTCTTCCTCCTGAGTTCTAAACTTAGATGTAAGAATAAAGTTGAAAATAAGCCCCGCGTTTTTTGAAGCATATCGTGCTGTTTTCTCTCTGTCTCTGCCAGAGAAATCTACAAAGCTGCTTCCGTCGTGTCAGAGCCCAGGTCTGCCCAAACTGTAGCACCTCTCCCCACCAGAGCCCTCTGCAAGCTGCCACATGATCCATGCATCAGTCACAGCTTTGCCTTGTAAACACTGAGCTTGAGCTTTCAGGTTGTCAGGAGTTAATACACATAAAAGCAAGAGATAGGACTCTGGTTTATAGGGGGTCGTAAATGTGCACGTGTGCTGATGTGGTGTTTGGACTTCTCTTACGTTTCCTAATGCCAATGCTTACATATGTTTTGGAAGGTGTGCCTCTGCAAGGGCCAAAGATAATTCTCCAGTACGTGTACTTACATAAATAAGCGAGGATGCACGTAGCTGGGCCAGAGCTTGCCAGCTTGGAGAGCAGGCAGCAGGAAACCCTTCGAGGCTAGCTCCTGAGTTGCAGCTCAGCTCCTGGAGCCTCACAGCCATGGATCTGGGCCTTTGCACACAGAAATGACCAGCAAATCCCTGTTTCAATCTGTTACAGCTCATTTTTGTCAAAGCTCTGTCAATGCTAGCAGAGTTCAGCCCCTCCCGTTCTCTTTTTCGCAGGAGGATGACAGGCAATGATATAAAGAAAGTTTCTCAGGTCTCCATATTAACTTGGCAGGCTTCAGTCGTTGCTTCTTGTGTGCTTGAAAGAGTCTGAACTTCTGTCATTTTTTGAGTAGGCTCAGAGGAAGACAGTGCTGCCTCCTCTCATAGTCCTATTCGTGGACAGGTTTGGTACAGAGACACCTTTTTCTTCCTGACTCAGAACAGCATTTTAAATCCTTTATGTTTATTTTTATACTCTAGCTATTCCACCAGGGCTACAAAAGTCCTTTCAGTAGCACAGATTCTATTTAAGATTATGGACAAAATAACTTATTGAAGAGGAGAAAAGTCATTTCAAGCTTTCTGAGCCCCTCTGTAATATACGCTTCTGGTTTCAATTTGCAAAGGCAAGCTTGAAAGTCTACAATGCAGCACATACGTATTTTACTGCCAAGCTTACATTTTTTCCCCTTGATGATTCAGCACTGAAAGAAGCAAGCTGCTATGATTAACTCTAACTCAGACAATAGAGCTCAACAACTACTTCTAGTGCCATGGCTTGGCCCCTTGCCTTTTCAAGAGCAAAGCCAAGAGAAGACTTGAGCACTCGAGGATACAGAGTAAGTCTAACGTCCAGTCTTAAATTCAAAATATCTAAATCATTCAATGAGGCTATACAATTGTATTGTTATGACTGACAGATAGAACAAGATTAGATAATTTGTCTTGTACAGACCAGCACACCCCTACTAGCTTTCTGGGTTTCTTACAACATTTTTTTAAACTGAAAGATATGTGTTTGTTTTAGTCTGTTTATAGTCAAAACCTCAGCTTTTCCAAAAAAAGCATTTCGGTTTCTGTTCATATCAGTATTACTCTCCTTCAGGTTCTATGCAGTTCGATGAGTCAGTCTTTGCAACAGTAATCTGCCTTGTAATACTAAAGAGATCAAATTTACTATCAGTGGTAATATGCAAACATTGCTGGGCTGTACCGTTTTGCAAAACATTGCAAGGGCACCTGCAACTGGCAAAGCACAGCCTGCCTCAGGAGCCGGCTCCTGGCTACAGCATGAGCACAAAAGCAGGGCAAGATCCGTTCTAGAATATTATAATGGATCAGAATTACCAGGAGGAGGATGCAGGAGCAGTGGAGAAGTAAGGGGGCTAGTGGCAGAGGAATGAGGTGGCTGAGCAGATTGGCTAGGGGGAAAGTGGTCAAGCAGAAAGCCCAGTAGAGAAGGCAGCTACACATCCAGGGCATACATACAGGGGCAGAAGATCCCCAGCCACAGAAAGAGAATTCCAGGAAAAGTTGAAGAGAGAGGAGTGATTGCAAAATGCAGCCCATGTGGTTAACTCCTTTTTATGGATATATCAAAGCTTTTGTGAGTAGAGGGACTAAATTCCTGTTACTAATCTTCCACTCCAGCAATTGCTGTAACTGCGCCAGGGGAGTGATGTGTTTGCAAATGGGCAGAAGCCTCATGCAGCAGCAGCCTGACATGCAGGCAGAGAGACAAGCCCAGTTTTAGTCACACAAAGAAGCCTGAAACCACCTGAAAGAGATTAATGCCTAATCTGCCTTCACTTTGCAGAGCAAGATCGCAGCAGGAAAATGCAAGCCAGTGTTCGTTACTAGTCATCCTTCTTTATAACTCACCTGCTGCCCAGTATTCAGATAAACACCCTTTTTACTGAGTTGCTGAATGTGCTCCTACAATGATACCACAGTCTGCTCTTGCAGGACTGTCTCTCAAACAAAACTGTCCTGGGGCCTGTGAGAAGAAGCTGAAGCTTTCCCGTGGATCATCATCTGCAAGCCGCAGGTCCAAATCTGTGCAGAAGCACACCAAGACTTGCCATGCAGCAACAGCTCAAAGCCGGCCTAAGTAGTGGCCAATGATTCTTCCTTATTTCTAATTGCCCAGATGCAACCCGAACAGGGCTACAGTTGTAGGATCCTAAAAGAACTGATGAAGAGTGAGTCTGTCTGCCTATCTGTCCCCACTGTCTGTCTTGGTGTCTCTAGCGACAGGACCCCCAGTGTCAGCCCAGCTGTGTCTCTGGCCAGTAGGTGCTGCTCTAGGGAGACCTCCCAGATGAAAATCTGGAACAGAAGCACAATTCCCTAAACAAAAAACACTAAATGCCCTTTCATAGCCTCAGCTGAGACCTTTTCCAAGTTGTGATGGAAAAACTACTGATTGGGAAAACAAAATGCAACAAAGATCACAAAATCACAGAATGTTAGAGACTGGAAGGGACCTTGAAAGATCATCTAGTCCAATCCCCCTGCCGGAGCAGGAACACCTAGACGATGTTACACAGGAAGGCATCCAGGCAGGTTTTGAATGTCTCCAGAGAAGGAAACTCCACCACCTCCCTGGGCAGCCTGTTCCAGTGTTCTCTTACCCTTACTGAGAAGAAGTTTCTTCTCAAATTTAGATGGAACCTCTTGTGTTCCAGTTTAAACCCATTACCCCTCGTCCTACATGACCTAGTAGTTGTCATATTGGCTGGAGATCTGTTGGGCTGCAGGTGTGGCTGGGCTGCTGCCAAACACACTTGCTGTGCACCAAGATGATCTGGAGACATATAGAAACCATCTCTCAGTGTCCAGTCAGTGAAGGAAGGATAAAACAGCTCAGATCTGGGGGACACCAACATTAAAACAACAGCTGAGGTGAGAAGGGAGAATAAGTCAGAAAATCTCTGCAACTATCATTTAAAGGATCAAAATTTTGTCATGGTGACTGGAGAAGGGTAAAAATACTTATTACGCTTGTGCTCTGGAGCTGTGATACCTCCATAGCTTTACTTTGCTGAATGCTATGGGACAGAAGATCGTGTCTGAAAACTTGAGGGTTTTATCTTTGGTGCTAAACCACCTCCCAAACACTTGCCAAAATATAATTCCATCTTCTTTAAACACAGTCTATGCAGTCCCCTAGCATAACTCTGTCTTTTCATTAGTTTATGTGTATAAGAACTACTGCAATTAACATCACATCTGGTTCTTCTGTAGATAGCTGAGTTTTAGCCAAACATGGTGTTTTTATGTTACAGAAGACTGACAGTTAATTCAACAGCCTTGACTTGAATCTGTGCCTTAATCTCATATTGTTTCCGAGATAAGGGTGACCTGTTGTAACCCTGTAAAACTGAAATAATGCCAATTAATTCAACAGAGTTACAAAAGGATAAAAAAAAAAGGATTGAAATTTCAATTTTATTTCTGCAGCGGGCAGAGCAACCCCAAGTCCTTAAACTGCACTGATCTGTGACAGCATCTTCCAGCTGGGAGGGTGACTGTCCAGACAAGATTCAGCAGTTATAAAAGCCCTGGGTCATAAAAGCCCAGCAAAGAGACCAAGACACAGCCCGCTAGCCACAAACATCATGTTCATAACATGATAGGTGACCTCCATGCTCAGCCACCCTCAATGGCACCTGTGACATTTATCCAACATCTAGTCCAGGCTTGAGAAGGGGATGACTGGGCAGCCCACAGGGGTCCACAGTAGCTATCAGCCAGCCAGCACCCTCGGTCAACCACTACTTGTGTAAAGGGAGAAGTGACGTCTAGAAATGTTAAAGAGGATCAACCATTAGTGTTTTAAGTCTTGATAAATGCCTAGCTGTGCCTTAGGGCAGTGGAGGTTTTGTTCAAGTTTTGACTTTTATGTATTTACACACCCACACTTAAAAAAATGTCTGAACAAGTATTCTGAAGAAAACTTTGCCTTCAGATTAATATGCATGAACTATTTCAGCAGCAAAAGGATGTACCTGTGTACGATATTTTCAATACAAACTTACTTTCCCCACGTGAGTGGCTGTTTCTGATCCCATTTCCCACATCAAACATAGCTGAAGATCACTGTTGCTAAAATAATTGTGTAGAAATACTGGAGTCAGTGGCAGGAATCCAGAGCAGCTCACATGGCTTAGTGATGACAGCCGGGTTTACAAGAGCTGGAATTCCTCATCTTGTGAGTGTGCGTGATATAGGAGCTAGTTCTGCCTTTTTTTTTTTTGTTTGTTTGTTTTTTTTTGTTTTGGCAAGACTTGGACACATACATCTTGGGTGGGGCAGGCAGGATTCCTACAACCTGGACTTTCCCACACATTGCTGCACAGTACTGTGGCCACACTCCTTGTCCACACCTGCCCATGCCAGCACCAGCATGATGAGAGACTCAGCTGGCACCACTGGTCCTAGGGCAGATGAGCCCCAGCCCACTGCCAGGTCACCTCCTACAGTCACCCATGAGAGGAGCAGTAGCTGGAGAGGTTCTGCCTGTGTGTGTGTGCACGCAGACACGGGTTTCACCAGGAGACAAGTGTTAGGAATGTCTACAGCAGATGAACTAATACACTCAGCTTCCATGAACCTGGGGCCAACATGAAGTTCACGGAAGGAAATGGCTTTTCCCTGTTCACTTAGCAAATGTCATGGCGTACTGTGGAGAGAGGAACAGCAGAGGAGAGGGGAAAGCAACTTTTTCTGTCAGTCTGACCTTCCAGAAGACAATCAGTCTTACTCAGTGCCATAGCTTAGAGAGGAGCCAGTGCCACAAAATCTTGTTCTGGGCTCCAGAAAAAGTACAGTAGCACTTTCCTGCCTCCCACCCTGATGTTTTTTCCCTCCCCAGCTCTCTTCTTTATATCTCCTCTCCCCTTCCCATCGCCAGCAGCTAAGCCCAGAGACCCTCAGGCTGGGGCAATATTGGCTCAGGAGCACAGTGAGTCAGGATGATGGGAGACATCGTGGTGCTTGGTAGAGGAGGAGGTTCAGAGGTCCTGAGCGTGCCAGCCAGGGCTACCCCGGGAGCAGCGCTCCAGCTTTTCTCGCACCTCTACAGTCTCAGATCAAAGAGCTCCGGTCCTCAGCAAGGACCCACCAGGCTGCGCCGTGTGCCTCAAACACCTCTCAAACGCGGCGAGGGAGGAGGGGACCGAAGGCTCAGTTATCCCTTTTGCGTTTAAACCCAGCCCAGTGGCC
>NW_009721418.1:0-6528 GCF_000703405.1 Apaloderma vittatum
CTGGGCAACCTGCGCCAGGGTTTCACCACCCGCGTTGTAAAGACCTTCTTCCTAACCTATAATGTAAATCACTCTTATTGTAAAGAGCTTCTTCCTAACATATAACCAAAATCACCCTTACTGTGAAGAGCTGCTTCCTAATGTATAATCTAAATCTACCTTGCTCTAGTTTCAAACTACTGCCCCTCAACCTGTCGCTACACGCCCTTGCAAACAGCCCCTCCCCAGCTTTCCTGTAGTCACCCTTCGGGGTTATCCAAAAAACCCCCATTTTTAATGACTCCTTTTCTTCCAAATCAGAGATGTGCTCCCTCAGCCGCCTCTGCCCCAGGTGGGAGCCAGGCCCTGGGCCTCCTGTGGCTGCTGACATATACACAAAACAATAGGGAGTAAATTCACTCGCAGGTTCAGAGTTTTTGGCATCGCAATGGGCTGTTGATACTTCTCAGTGGTTAAAGTTCGTGGACTTAAGATGAGAATCTGTCAAAAAGCAGTGTCTGTCAGGTAAATTGTGCCCATGGCCAGAAAGGCCCCTGTGCCAGTGAACCGCCCTCTTGGGTGCGTTATACCTTGATCATTAAGGGGTTTAGTGTTGGTAGTGAAGAGATGCCAAACAGACGTCGGTTAGGGTTTTGAAAGGCTTAGTTAAAGTATTTTTTTTTTTAGCATAAAAGGTACTTGGATCTTGGACGTAGAGTGGAATAGGTTTGTAATAGTTTATGTTAGTACTAGAGTTGAATACACAGTTCCTGATTAAAGGAATAATAAGAACTGTAAACCTGTGTGCTGCATTAGCGCGCTAGGCTGAAACATCTGCCTGCTGGGTAATAAGGATATTTTTGGAGTGAATGTCCTTGTAATTCACTTGTTAAGTTATGGTTTTCAAAATACTTGCAGATTTTTTACAGTATTATGTGCCTGTAACATTAGCCACATTAGTATGTTAGCTTGTGGAATTAGTGTCTCTAATACATCATACACATTACACAAACTCTAGCAGTCTTTATGTATTTTTAACTCACATTTTTTTATAAAAACAGATCTGGGAACTTAGAAGAAGTGTTGAAGAGATCTCTGTCGCTTCTTTTCCTTCTACTAAGCTAACGGAGGAACAGGACTTCCTTCTTAAAACGTGTCAGAACTGAAGTGTCTTAAACACATCTTGGGTTTTGTTAGCATTAGCATGTTCTCGAGCATATGTCCTGTGAAGAGCGGCTGAAGGAGCTGGAATTGTTTAGTCTGGAGAAGAGGAGGCTGAGGGGACACCTCACTGCTCTCTACAACTCCCTGACAGGAGGTTGTATTGGTCTCTTCTTCCAAGTTACTAATGATATGACAAGAGGAAATGGCCTCAAGTTGCACCAGGGGAAGGTTTAAATTAGACATCAGGAAAAATTTCTGTGCTGAAAGAGTGGTGAAGCGTTGAGACGGGCTGCCCAGGGCAGTGGTGAAGTCACCATCCCTGGAAATGTTAAAAAAAAAAAAGTGGCACTTTAGGACATTCAGGTTTTAAATTAACTACAAGGCACACATTTGGTGTTCAGTCCTTCTGAGTGTGATTTGTGCTTTTGCCATCAATCATCCGCATTCAGGGTTTTGCTGGCTCAGGGCTGGAATGCTGAGCACGGTTGTGAGCACACCATGTCTCTTCCCAAAATTTGTGTTTATCGTTACATATTTGCACGATAAACAAACTTCCTGCACGCTTCAGAAAGAATTCATGAAGTTCATAGCATCCATAGAAGAAAGCATAAAGTTTTCTTTGCTTTGTGGCAAAGATGTGACCGCGGAGGCGTACCGTGCTTCTGGAAAAATAAACACTGTTTTTGCTCCTTTCTGTCTGAAATAAAGAAAAAGCTGAGGTTTTCACCACACCTTAGTGCAGGTTGGGGTGCAGCTGCACAAATGCTCTTGCCAGAGCGGTGGTGTGGAGGGGGGTGAACCCTGAAGGCCTCCCTCAGGACCGTGGCGCAGGGAAACCTGCATTGCAGAAGTGCTCAGAAACGTCCTATTTTGAAAGATAGGTTTGTGATTTTTTATTTATTTTTTTTTGTTCAGGGAATGAAGCACATCCAGGAGAAAACGCTATGAGAGCGAGCATGAGATGCAGGCAGAAGGTTGTTATTTTTGCTTAGTCAGAGCAATTATAGAGAATATAAAGGGTGAAACAGGGAAAAGGCAGCTAGTATTTTCCAGGAAGAAGTGTGAATTCAAGTTTAGTGATAAACCCAGGAACATGATGAGATTCTCTAATACCATGGGGCCAACTTTGAACCTGATGAACCTGGAGTAACTCCAGAGAAGCTGAACCCGCCTACCCTAGATGTGAGTTTTCCTGTTGTAGATCTTACAAATCTTACCTGACTGGAACTGATTCTAGATCAGCACATGCCACCTTGTGGCAAATGAACGTGATGCAGCTGTTCTTTATCCAGCTCTGTAAAACGCTTATTTTCGTTATTTAGGTTCTGCCCTCTCTTTAGATTGTTCATATCGCTGTGGGGGCAAGATGGATTTCATCTCGGTAGTTCCTGTGCCTCACCTCGGTAGTTCCCTTGGGAATCCCACCTGTTCAACGTGGTGGTTATTTTGCATCATGATGTGAGGCCAACATAAAGCGTGCTTTTCGGCAAGGTATTGCCAGCGCTTTCTGATTCAGAGCTAGCAGCTAGCTGAAGGGAGATCGAAGGAGCTGGGGTTATTGAGCCTGGAGAAGAGGAGGCTCTGGGGTGACCTAATAGCAGCCTTCCAATGCATGAAAGGGGCTACAGGAGAGCTGGAGAAGGGTTTTTTACCAGGGCCTGTAGGGATAGGACAAGGGGCAATGGCCTGAAACTGCGAGAGGGCAGATTCATATTAGATCTAAGGAAGAAATTCTTCCCCGTGCGAGTGGTGAAGCCCTGGCACAGGCTGCCCAAGGAGGCTGTGGGTGCCCCATCCCTGGAGGGGTTCAAGACCAGGTTGGATGGGGCTGGGAGCAACCTGGGCTGATGGGAGAGAGGTGTCCCTGCCCACAGCAGAACTAGATGATCTTCAAGGTCCCTTCCAACCTTAACCATTCCATGATTCTATGATATGATTCTATGAGTAACTCTGTGTGGATAATCCAGAAAGTCAAACCTCGTAACGAACGTGGAACATTTAACCTTTTACCTTCGTTTCTGCATCCAGGTCATTTGTGCTACTCGCCTCTCTCACATGAACACTGGTTTTAAGTGCTTTATTCCCCTTTTTTTGCTTTCTGACATCCCACTTGCTCGCTGGGGTTAGCAGTGTTCTTTTCCAGCATAAACACAGCCTTTGCAAAGATGATTCTGGTTTTCACTGCAGGCCTTTCATTTGCACTGTTTATGCAGGCACGTCACGCATCGTATGAGATCTGTTTTGTTTGCGATGAACATCAGTGCAGTGGGAAGGGAACAAAAGGCTGTGAGGGATAATCAGCAGATGTAACCAAACAGAGCCAATAGTGAGAGGAAATAGTTGGAGAGGCTGTGTCTGGGGTTAGAAAAGTCCTCAGAGGAACGTGCTCACACTGTTGTTGTGAGCTTGGAGAGTCAAACTGAAGCAAGAGCACGACTTTATGCAGATTCACTGGAGCTAGTGGATCTTCTAGATACTGTCTGAGTATTTGGCTGGAACTCATTCACCTTTATAACTTCCTATCTTTTCTTGGAGAAGAGGAGTGATGCCTACCTCTAGGGATTTTTCATGGTATTTTGCCTGGGTTCTGTGTTGGTGATGCCTCTCAGTCACCCCTCTTTTCCTGTGGCATACGACAGTGTGAGGATAGAAACCCCTAGCCACGAGCTGGACTTAATTTCAGAGCAGGACAAGTGTAGCAGATACAGTTCTGCTTCCTGTCATTCCTATTTTATTTTCTTTCTGTGGACTTGGTTCCTGTTTCCTCTAAAAAGATGCATCTCTGCTGTGTTACCAGTCTTCTCCTTGGTCTGAAAAGGTTTCTTATTCTCAGTGTCTTCCTTTTTTCTTTTTCTTTTTTTTTCAACGGGACTTTGTATTGAGTTTTTTTCTACTTTTTGTTTCTTATGTGCTTCAAGACCTTAAAACTGTTCTTTGGCCTTCATAGTTGTGGCAGCCTGGTGAGTCAGGTGCAAAGTTGTTCAGAGGAAGATTGTTACCATAAAAAGGCAAGTGTTTCTGTAGTTTACCTTACCCACAGTTTTAGTTAAAGGAATTTTTACATAATAACTGTCCCTCAGTCTAATAATCACTCCCCTCCATTTTACAACAGCAAGATAAACTAATGGGGAAGGGTCTGAGTGTCTTGAGCTTCGAGTAGCTATGCTTTAAAGTAATGATTAAGAAATTCAATATCCAAAATCTACAGCTGTGACTATGGTTAATTATTTCCCAGATCAGGGGAGGGCATAGAGGGACTCCGAGACCTTCTTCTTGGGTGGTTGTGTTCTCCTTCCAGAAAGATATTCTAGAAATAACTCTGCAGTAGGTGAAGGTGTAACCTGCTGGATTTATTTCAGTATTCTGCTTTTGTCGTTCATAAGCGTGTAGCCATTTTCCTTTGTAAAACAAATGCTTACGTATTTTTCATTTTATAAAGCCTGTAGTGGTTGAATTTATTTGCAGCTCTATGGCTGCTAATTAATACGAGCCACAATGGAGGAAAATAAATTTTCATAGGATAATGTAGCAGCTGTAAGTTTGTGGGGAGCTAATTTAAACCATACGCTCCTACCAGTCTGCCCTGAACAAATACCTTAAGTGAGATGTAGTTCCTTCTGGTCATAATTGTCATGGTAATTTTTAGATGGTTAAGTTTATCAGTCTACAGCTTTTTTTTCCTTTTCTTTTTTTCCTCCCACATCATAAGTTTTCAATTGATGAGGATTTTCAATGACTTCTGCATTAGGTTGGATTAATTTTTCTTGCTTTTTCTTTATGCCAGATCCCCTTCTGATGGTCAGTGAAAATTCAGAATCGTATCTGAGCAAAATTTGATCTGTTTCTTAAAATTAACAGTTACTAAAGCCCACCATGTGCATTAAAGCAGCTAATTTGCTGCCAGAATAGGTAGTACCTGTATCTCAAATTAGAAACAATTATTAACTAAATAATATTTCTCTTTCCATCAAGTGGCAACGTGTTGGCACAATGGAATGGCTGCTTCCTGAGGGAGATGCTGACAGAGGAGAGATTGAAGTGCTGAGCTTTTTTTTTTGCAGGTTAGGTTTTGAGGGGTTTTTGGGAGGGGGAAAGACAGAACAAGGACAAAGAGGTGTGAATTACTTTTTAACAGGAAATGGAATGTTCGTGGAGGGGGTAGTGAGACAGTGCCTTCATCCCTCTGACACTGCTCACTGTGCAGGAACAGGAGTAGAACAAGATGTGGTCTAGATCAGTGCTGGTGTCCTACCTTAAAGCTTGCCATGTGATGAGCTACGCTGGTTTCCAGAGGGCTGCTCCACAAAGAACAGCCAAACGCACATACGAGAGTTCGGCTTTTCTTGGACCTTAAGGTCCAAGGCCCAGTTGGAAAGGTCCAAGGCCCAGCTGGAAAGGTCCAAGGCCCAGTTGGAAATTAATCTGGCTTTGAAAGGAAAGGACTGGAAGAAAAGTTCTTATAAATACATTAATAACAAAAGAAAGAACAGAGAGAGCCTCCATCCCCTGCTAGACCCGGAGGGAAATATAGTAACAAAAGACAAGGATAAGGCTGAGGTGCTTAATGCCTTGTTTGCCTCAGTCTTTAGTAATAGTAACACCTGTACTGAGGGAAGCCAGCCCCCCAAGCCAAGAGAGTGGAACCGGGAGCAAAATGTCCCCCCCACAATTCACAAGGAGATGGTCAGGGACCTACTACTACATGTGGGTGTTCATAAATCTGTGGGGCCAGACAGGATACACCCTAGAGCACTAGGTGAGCTGGTGGGGGTTCTCGCCAGACCACTCTCCATTATTTATCAGCAGTGCTGGCTGACTGGAGAGGTCCCAGCTGATTAGAAGTCAGCCAATATAACACCCATCTATAAGAAGGGAAGGAGAGATGACCTGGGAAACTGCAGGTCTGTCAGTTTAACTTCAGTGCCAGGGAAGCTGATGGAGCGGATCATCCTGAGTTCCATTCTGCAGCACATGCAGGACAACAGGGTGATCAGATCCAGTCGGTGACGGTTTGTGAAGGGCAGGTCCTGTTTAACAAACCTGGTCTCCCTCTATGACTAGGGTGACCCACTAGTTGGATGAAGGAAAGGCTGTGGATGTCATTTATCTTGACTTTAGTAAGACATTTTACACTGTTACCTACAGCATTCTCCTAGAGAAATTGATTGCTCTTGGCTTGGATGGGCATACACTTCGCTGGGTGAAAAACTGGTTAGAAGTGGGATGGCCGAGTCCAAAGAGTCGTGGCCAACAGAGATAAATCCAGTTGGCAGTTGGTCATGAGTGGTGTCTCCCAGGGTTCAGTGCTGGGGCCACTCCTGTTTAACATCTTGATTAATGATTTGGACCAGGAGATGGAGTTCACCCTCAGTAAGTTTGCAGATG
>NW_009721419.1:0-272 GCF_000703405.1 Apaloderma vittatum
TGTTGAGAGGCTGCAGCGAGGTACAGGGACACTTGAAACTCCACACTTACATCATCCCACAGCAATTGCAAAGAGTCCTTTAGAAGGACATCCAAGCAGCATTTACCTGAAAGAGATGGAATGTCTGCTTTCAGTATTTCCCTCTTGTCTGGCTGAGTGGGGAGGGGGAGATGGGAATTGATTTGTCTGTTCTTGTCAGGAACCGATACCTCAGTTCTTATTAGCACTTGTCTGAGCTTCTCCCCAACCCTTAACCGCCAAAGCTGCCCATG
>NW_009721419.1:858-1228 GCF_000703405.1 Apaloderma vittatum
GAGGAGCAGGGCAGATGGGAGTGAGACTGATGGTCTCTGCTGCTCTCCTGACTCTGCTCTAAGTCATAGAGAGTGGAGCCCTTTTGCTTGTCCTGGCATATTCAGATATCAAAATGAGGATTTATACCCTTAAAAAAGGCAGTCATGAAAAGTGACAGGGGAAAATAGACACAAACTGAATTGCTTTTGGAACACATGAATTCTCTCCTCTGCACCCCAAAATAGCGAGAATCGTGATTAAAGAAACAGAAATTTGCTGCTGAAGTTGAATTACATCCAACATCCCTTGTGGATGCCAGAGCTGTCACAAACCAGCTCCATGTACCCCCTGCAAAGAGGAAAGATGAATCCTCACAGCACATGCAGCCAG
>NW_009721420.1:0-847 GCF_000703405.1 Apaloderma vittatum
GGGCCCAGAGTTGTCACCTAAGGGGGCTCTCCCTGATGAATCCTTCCTCACTGGTGGGACTTCGTGCAGCCTGTGGTGCCCTGGGTGGCACTTCTGGACTCCTTCAAAGATGGGGGCAACTTCCGCTTCTCCTCTCTCCCAAGAGCACTCTGCCAATCCCATGTTCTGTTCACAAGGGAAATTCCACAGAAATATTGATTTTTCCCTCTAACTTCACTCCCGATGATCTCTATCGATGATCTGCCCTTTATAATGTCTACTTCATTTCTCTAATAGTTCATGTAATCTCACCTGTGCAGGATAAAATGTCCATCTTAAAAGTGATCTTTTCAGTAGACTGTTTGGGCAAAGCCCTTTCCATGACTCTCCATTATCTTCTCTCTTTATTCTTCTTTCTTCATTCAGATACATCTGCTATTACTTTGAGCTCCAGGCTGTAAAGCTTACCTGTGACTTAACAGTTTGAAGGTCTCCATAGCCATCTCTGTAATTAGGTTTATATCCAGATTTTTCTGTCTACTTATGTAAAATATTTCTCATAAGATTATCCCTTGCAGAAAGGAAACCTCATTAGGAGCAGCTTGTAATGAGCATGTGCTTGTGCAGAGTGTGTTAAACTGTTAATTAAACTATATTGTGGTTTACTTTTCATTGCTTACAAGGAGGAAGGACTCTGCTGAGCCTGTGTAGAGCCAGTTCTCTGAGGACAAAAGGTGGGAGATGGTGCGATGGAGCTGTCACGTCCAGCCGCAGAGACCAGAGGAGAAGTCTGATGTACGGACAGTGATGGAAGTGGCAGGGGAACAATGTCTTATGTGGTGGGATTGGAGACATAAGGAACAAGATT
>NW_009721421.1:0-409 GCF_000703405.1 Apaloderma vittatum
TTTAAGGTCCCTTTCAACTCAAGCCATTCCAGGATTCTATAAATGACATTAAAATAAAATGAAACTGCATCAAGTAAAGCACATATGAACTGTGAATATAACAGAGAAAATAAAAACAAACTTAAATGAAGCCACAAACAGGGCAACCTACACTTCCCTGTCTATTACAACCCCCCTGCCAATAAACTAACACCTTCACGGAATCACAGAATTGCCCAGACTGGAAAAGTCCTTTAAGACCACTGAGTCCAATCACCAACCTAACACTGAAGTGTTAACGCCTTCATAGAATCATCGAATCACAGAATCACTGACTGGCCCAGGCTGGAAGGGACCTCAGAGATCATCTAGTCCAACCACCCTGCCATGGGCAGGGACGCCTCTCAGCTAGATCAGGCTACTCAAGGCT
>NW_009721421.1:642-3233 GCF_000703405.1 Apaloderma vittatum
TGTTAGGTCCCCCCGAAGTCTTCTCTTTTCCAGACTGAACAATCCCAGCTCCCGCAGCCTGTCCTTGCAGCAGAGCTGCTCCAGCCCCTGGGTCATCCTTGTGGCCTCCTCTGAACACGCTCCAACAGATCCACGGCCCTCTGGGGGCACCAGAACTGGACGCAGGATTCAAGGTGGGGTCTCACCAGAGGTCTGAGGAACAGCTGTCTCCTCCTCGAACGCGGTATCTTTGATCACCGTTCACAAAAGCAGAAAACAAATACCTTAAGCAACAGTGTTCAGCTACACACTTCAGACGTAAGGGCTTTGCCACTGTCCCAGATGTTTAAAAGACACCGCGATTCTGCCCTGATCTCCAGCACCACCTGGAAAACGAGACTTACTCTCATTTTGAAGTGTGTTAATGGCATCGTCCATAATGCAGTCCGGGGAAAATCCCGCAGTCTTCGACAACAAACCCAGCAAAGAAGCAATCTTCAGTCTGACAGAGGCATCGTTCTCCTGGAAGGAGACAACAGACATTCTCAAAGCTTCCAATACTTTTGAAAATTTATTCTTTCATCCGTAATTCCTCAAAGTTACCTTGGTGGCGTTTTGAAATTTTCAAGTTTTAATAATCAGGTTTTCAAGACACTGGAAAAGGCCCTGTCAATACTGTTATAACTCTGCTTTTAATGAACAAACAGGTGGATTTTAGGAAGGGAACTGAGACTTGACCTCCGCTAAGCTGCAGGGCCCATGGGCTATAGGAAACCACGGTTTCTCTGAATGGTGGGGAGGATTCCTGCCAACCCTTCTTAAAGAAAGAATCCCAACACAGCAAGGTAAAAAAAATGAAATAATAGGAGCATATGTTAGCTGCATGCACCTGCTATTTAAGCAACAGCAAAAGCTGTCACAGGTGGCAATAAGCTCCACCAATTAGCGTTAATTTTAAATTTATTGTAAAAGTTCACACATTTTAAAGAGTTATTATTTTGGGTCATCTACAGACTTGCGCACGGCTTAAAGCAGTGGTAGGACACACAGATTTTCACAGTATGATCTATTTGGTGTTTACTCACCACTGCTCATATTCTTTTACTAAACGACAGAAAAAAAAAGAGCGGTTTCAAAGAGGACACTTAGAAAGGCCCTTAGGAACAACATCTGCAACGTCATCATCCCCCAGTTAGGAGCAGTCTCCCACCCCAGGGGACACTTTGTCCCTCACAAGTAGGAAATGAGTTTGCAGATCTAATTGCCGACTCCACGACCAAAACACCAGCAAGTGAAAGTGCCTCTAAACCCCTCGATCTGAAAACCCCCCTGGATCAAGAAAGGACTTTCAAAATCACCTCACGCCACTGAGGATACACCAGTAGACTACAGAGACAGATAAAATGCAGCTGAAGAGTTTTAGCATACAACAGACTCAACTGGTAAATAAAAAAAGGCAGAATAGGACAAGGACATTTATGAGAAATGTTTCAGCCTACAGGGCAGCTTTGTCAGCCGCAAAAAAAGTTTTGCTTTGTTAGAAGTACCTGGACACTACAAAGCACACGTTACTTCTGATATTTACTTTTTACTGGCTGTTCAGAATTTTTTCTTGACAAGTTTTTGCTTGAAAAGTTTTTCAGAAGTGTCACTTTAAAAGTGCTTTGTCTGCAGCATTAAGAAATAGCTAAAAAGTTCCTCCACTGTTAGAGGAAATTAAGGGCAAGGTAAGGAAACGTGAGTCAGGAAGGATTCTGATCAAGTCGCGCCAGCTTTGGACAGTCAGATTCCCCAGAAAACTTGTCACGTCTCAGTCCTTGGTTAAGTTAATTTAAAACTAATCACGCAGGGCACCTGCAGAGATAACAGAGTCACATCCCTGTCACAGGCTCCTGAAATCAGCAGCAAAGGGACCAAGAAATCACTTGGGAAAAGGACCACAGCCACTCACCCTCCTCACAGTAGCCCCAGCTACTGGCAACCGAGTCAGCCACACAGGAGCCTGTGACTCCCTGTTCCCCACCCGACCTCATGGAAACAAGACCAGGAGAAGGATTCTGGAAGCATGATGGGCTCCCAGCTTCCCCACCTTGTAATAATGCTCCAGCAGGATCCTGACAACGCCTTCCACGCTCTCCACCTCCACAGGCTTCCTGGCAAACTGGAGCAGGTACTGCAAGGCATCTGCAGGCGAGGTGGCTTTGCACAGGTCGACGTGGAGCGCCGCCGACTTGCTGGGCTTGGTCAGCCGCAGCTTCTTGGCGGACAGGTCCTCATGCTGCTGCTGTGGGCAGAGGGACACGTTTCAGAAACGCAGAGCAAATCCTGACCAGCTCCTTCTCTCAGTCAGCGCTGTCTCAGCAGCAGACCCAAGGAAGCTCCAAGCCCCAGCACTCACTGCCTTCTCCAACGTCTGTCTTACACGGAGCTCACCCCCAGGAGGCTGGGGCACCTCCCGTCCTGCCCAAGTAACCCCCGCAGCCAGGAACCACCACCTCTCAACCACCACCTCTCCTCTGCCTGCCCCAGCACAAATTCTGCCCCTTTCAGCCCCAAACAACCACCCCAGGACAAACACAGCTTGTAGAATCACAGAATTGTCAGGGTTGGAA
>NW_009721422.1:0-8224 GCF_000703405.1 Apaloderma vittatum
CCCTTCGTCAGAGGTTTTCTCTGCCTTTTTCTTCCTAAAATCTCGCCAGGTGGGGCGTGGGGCTGGCCTCCTTTGCTGGGGTTTGCCTTTTTTGGCCCCAGCCTCGAGCCACTGGGGTGTTTAGTTGTGGGTTTTTTGGGTTTGGTTTTTTTTTAAGCCTCAGACTTCCCAGATGTGAGGTGGAAGTTTTCTCGCCAGGTGTTGGCGGGCGCGCTGCGCGGCACACCTGCCCTCCTGGCTCGAAGCAATTAAACCCACGAGGAGCAGAAACAGCTTACTCCAGGTGAGGGATGGCGAGATTTCTGCCTGCTTCTCTATCTTCTGCATTAGGCAAGGTTTTCTTATTTATTTTATTTTTAGCACCTAGAAATGCAGCCCTGTTGTTCGTTTGCAGAGGGCAGCTGCCATCACTTTAAAGGGAGTTTCTCCTTCCATTTGCTGGTGGTACCACCACGCGAGGTGCAGCTCCATTTGCAGCGAGAGGCTGTTCTTGCTTAGAAACGGGCTCGCTGGGACGAGCAGCTGAGATGAGCTAAGCCGTCCCTTCGGCAATTTGTATGCAGCGTATTCCTGAGCTGCCCCGCGTTTATCTGCGTGGATCTGGACAAATGTCTAACGCGTATCTGAATGAGTGGAACAAAATTCACTACCGAGAATCATTAATTTGTTCTGTCGAGCGATGGCTGCCCTCCTGCATCCTATGAAGGGGTTTTGCCTTTGCTGCCAGTACCTCAGATTTGGGGCGTTTAATGGTTTTTCCTTGTGTGGTTCAAAATATTTTTTTTTTCTCAAGGTGGTCAATCAAAACAGGTCTAAGCTGGGTGTTTCCAGGCTGCTTTTGAGAGAAGGAAAATTAAAGTCTCTTTAGAAATGAGAAACAGCTTAACCCAATTGCACTTTTTTCCCTCTTGACATCCAAAATGCTTGTTTTTTACCCCAAGAGGTGCAGCTGAAGGGGAAAAGCGAGGTGCTGGCTGACTTACCTGTAGCATGCAGAGGTTTTCCGGGCAGGTAATTCACAGCTGATGGAAGCATAGCCTTTTCTCACTCTTGCCCTAGGTAGAAGAATGGTGTTTGGAAAGAGGTGTGAGGCAGTGACACGCTTCCCTGTGCCGTCCCCTGGTGTTAGCAGAGGTGCCTCATGCTGCTGAATGCTTTTGGCTTGTGTTCAGGGCTTTGGGATCATGGTGCAGGTGGGGATTTTGGTTTTGGAGACTGAGCCCTGGAGAAATATGATGCGTGTCCCGCAGGTTCGTTGCTTGGGTCTCCTCCATAAGGCTTGGTTGGAGAGCGTGAGAGGATCTTAGAGGTGGTCAAGTCTTGAACACAAAGAGCTTAAAACGAAGCGCTTGGAGAACTCTGGGGTTTTTTTAAAAGGTTATTAGGCCTTTATTAGTGCGTGCATGGAGGTGTCCAGTACCGTGGGTCTGCCTTCATGGGGCACAGCAAGGTGGTCAGAGGTTGAAACTTCAGTTAAACCAGCTGTGCCTGGATTAAGGAGTAGAAGTGTGAAGCGTGGTTGTCACCGTTTGAAGCCTTTGAACGAAGACTCTTTTTCTCTCTGAAAGAGGAGCAGTTGTGCAGCCCTGCTCGGGAGCAGCTCGCTGCTGATCTGCGGCGTTCAGGTGAGCTTGTTGCGATGGTCCCATCCGACACGACCCCGAGCCACATCAAGGTGTTGTGGGCTCTGCCTGGGAGAGCGAGGCTGTTACCTACTCTGGAAGGGGCAAGTGGCGTCGCAGATAAGATGTGGACATTTATCCTTCATCAGCCGAGATGAGGATGAAGACGGGACCTCCATGTCCGCTTTGGGGAGCCCCCGTGGAGAGGAGATAAGTCCAGTCCCTTTAGGTGACGAGATGCAGGTGACAAGCGCAGTAGGATGGGGTTTGTGTTTCTCCTTCCCTCATCACTCGCCCTTTCCAAATACTTACAGATTTACAAGATCAGACTTGTAATTTAGTCTTCCTCGCCCTGCATCCGTTTCTCTGTGTCACCTTGTTGCCCTCTGCTTCCAGCCTTTCTTCCAAAGGCTTTTCATACAAACTGTCCCATTCCCTCTGGTCTTAAGAAACTGCAGTTTCACCTGGACCAAGTAGACAGATTTACCTGCCCCGATGAAGGAGTGCTGCAGCTTTTGCATTTTCTTCCTAACAGTGTCACATTTCCCTCATTTTCTTCCTATTTTTATGGGATGCAGCTGCTCTTTCCAGGTTGAGGCTGAGCCCGGTGTATCTAGTCAGGGGCACCTGCAGCATGCCAGTAAGGTGGGTGTCTTTTAATTTTCTGCCTTTCATGTTTCTCAGCTTCATTTTGAAGAACTGTGTTCTTCATTGCATGCATGTTGATCTCTGTTGCATCGTTTGATCTCTGTTGCATCGTTGTCTTTTTTTTTAGGGTTTGGCCAGCCATGGGGTGTGGAAGTATTTGGGTACCACCTCGCTCTTTGCATTTTTGCTGGGGCTTAGCTGGGTGGTTCGTGCTGTGTAGTAGCGGGGAGTGGAGCAGATTTTTTCCCTTGGTGACGCTTGTGTCCTCATTTGGGCTTTGCAGCGTGGTGAGGCTGTTGGAAACGGCTGGGGAAAGCCACGGTGAAAATGCTTTTGAGGTGGTTTCTCTGCCGTTTCTTCTGAAAGCCTGTGTTCATCAGCACGGGGGTAACAAATCGTCCTGACTCTTACAGCAACGCAACCGCAGCAGCTCTGCCCGTCGGAGGGTCTGTGTGCGGGCGCTCGGCGTTGCTCTGCGAGGTGCTGGTGCTGGGGTGTGTCCGTGTCCGGACTTTTCAGACAAATCCCTTTTGGTTTGCGAAGCGTTGAAAATTGGATCATGAAGTAGTGTCTGAGGGTGGCCGTTCTTTTTTTCCCCCCCCCCCTCCCCTTTCCCCCCCCCCCCCCCGCCCCCCCCCCTCCTTTCCCACCCTCTCCACTGGGAATGTTATTCAAAAACTGGAAGAAAGCTGTTAGATTTGAGTTTGTCTGGAGCAGAATAAGCTTATTTTGCCAGCCCAGCGTGCTGGTGAGCCTTGGGTGTTGTCTCTGTTCCTTTGGAGGGAGTGCTGCTAATTTAGCTGTAGCAATGCTCTGACACTTGATGAATTAGTCAAGAAGGAGTCAGGATGATGGCTTCTCGCCAGTTCCCAGTATTTTCCAGTTTGCTTAGCCTGCTGGTTGATGAGGTCAGTTGGCTGGTAGGTTGGCTTGTGGCTTCCCAGGCTGTACGTAGGTGTGGAGCTGGACTGGGAGAGTTGGAAATAGAGTGAAGTGCCTTGAACTTGCGACGGGCTCGTGGGTCCTTCGTCTGGGTGATGTTGAGAGGGCGTGTGACATGTCAGGGCTGTCTCTGGAGCTGCTGGAACGCGGCACAGGTTTGGGAGAGTCGTGGCTCTGCACGCAGCGACCAGCCCCTGGTTGTGTGTTGTGCTCTCTGGGTTTATGACTTGCTCTGAGAAAAAGCACCGTGAGCCCTTGTTGGCAAAAGCCAAACGGACCTCTCTGGCTCCACTGGAACAGCGAGGATCGTTTCCCGCGTGTGCCTGCCCTATAGCCAGGTGGAGGAGAACCCCAAATTCAGCCTCTTGGCTGTTCCCAGCCTCTGTACAGAGAAGCACCAGTTGATGTCTGGGCAGGAGGACAGAAGCTCTTGGAGGATCTCTCACGAGTACTGCAGTCGCGTCGGAGCTGGGCTGGCTTTCTAGGTTTTTCTGTCCTCCCAGGGAAATTTCGGATTTCTCCCTCAGGATCTTTGCTTGCCTAGCGCTGGTGTTTAGAGGTGGGCTGACACTCTCTGGGGCTCACCCCTGGGGCACATCCCTGCTTTTGGGGGTGCTCATCAGCAAAGCGGGCGGTGCCGTAGTGTGGGGATTGCTGGCCAAGCTCTGCCAGTGGAGACAGGAGAGAAAGGAGGGAACTGCAGAAGTAACTTGAGCAGGATTGCTTATCCTTGCAGAGCAGTGCAGAGACGTTCCCACTCATCTCAAACCAGTTCTGAGAAGAGAATTTAGGGTGAGTGATCCTGGGCAGAGGTCGCTGGGCTGTTTGCTGACAGTCAAAACCTCATCTCAGCCTTGCCAGAGCGCTCGGTTCGGGTCGCTGCTCCTCCCTGGAGATGCGCAGGGGGTGGAGGGTCCACCTGGCTCCATGGCATGAGCAGCCTTCAACCCCAGACTGCCTTTGCAGATCACCCCAGGGATGAGGTGGATGTAGCAGGGAATTGTGGTCCTTTAGCCCCAACCCCTTCTGTGGTTTTTCAGGTGGGCACAGCTCTGCTGTGAGGGACTGAAAGAATCTCTGAACCTCTTCTTGCAGCAGGGTGGATCTGCTCCGTCTGCGAGCTGGAGCTTTGTTTCCCACTGAAATCTGCCGGTTGTAGGCTGTTTTTTGGAGTGCCTGTGGAAAGCATATGCAGTTTACGCTGGAATCTGGAGGAGATGTATCTGTGCCTTTCGCCTGGAGTGGATTTTCTTTGCAAGTCTAATGAGCTCCTCGTGCTCCTCAGAAATCAATCCACTGAGTTATTTTTCTTTTTCCCCCCTTTCGGTTCCAAGCAGTCCGATTAGTAGAAACAGTCGTTACATGTGGTGTGGCTCCTCTTTTCGGTGTCATTTCTTTAAATATCCAAGGAAAAAGAGCACCAGGGGATACCTTCTGTTAAGATAAAAGGATTATTGCTGCAGCTGGGCTAATTATTTCCATCTTTGCAGCCTCCCCACTGTACCTGCCCCGACCTCTCTTCCTGGAGCAGATCTGGTATCACTCCCCCCCACTGTACCTGCCCTGACCTCTCTTCCTGGAGCAGATCTGGTATCACTCTCTATTCATCTTTGCCTCTGTGTTGTCGCTCGGTTCTCTTCTTGAATTGCTTTGCAGGAGTTGATGGGATTGCACCCTCCGTGCCTGGGGAAGGTGGGTTTGGCCCTGTCTTCAGCTGGTCAGGGGGTGGGATTTCCTCCCAGCACTCCGTGATGATGCTCATGGGAAGGAGGAAGGCTGAGGGGGGTTATTGTGGGGTGAGGTGCACTCTTAAGGGACAGATTACATAAATCCATCAGAAGAAGGACTCTCTTAACTGCCATTCCTGAGGAAACTTGAGCACTCACAAGAGAGGTGATGAAACCCCCTGTGTGCATGGTTTTGAATAGCGTGTGTGGGACTGAATGCCCAAGTTACAGGGTTGCAGGGCTTTCTGCTGCTTGTCAGCGATGGCTCCCCATCAGCTCCTGTCCCAGGCTGTCTGCCTGGAAGTGCCTGGTGTGATTTCAGACTGATTTCATCAGTGTGTCACGTCACTTGCTGCAGGGTGAAATTCCTTGAGGTGCTTGTAAATGGCTCGAAAAATCTAAATAAGCCTCTCCTATGATCCTCGAACACGGCCAGCTCAGCAATGCACATCTTTGTGTTGGCCTGGAGATCCTTTTTTGAGATAAATCAACTGCCTTCCATACATTGGAAAGAAGCATTTGCGCTTTTGAAGTTGAAATTGGAGAATCGGGGGGTGTTCAGAGTGGTGAAATTCTTCCCCACGTAAGAAGCATTTCATCTTTTATTTGATCAAAGCCTGACTTAGATCCTGGGTGTGTTGGTTTGCTCTTACCATGAAGGTGTGTGTGTGTGCTTACAAGCAGCTCTGCTCCTTCTTTCTCTCAAATGTCACTTCACGTGAGCTTCCTGGTGCAGGGAATGCATCTGGCCAGCTGTGCACGTTCTCAGTTGAGTGGAGGGCAGAGCAAGTGTGTCACAGCCGGGATGAGAGGCGAAGTGATGGGCAAGCCTTGGCTGGCTGCTGTTTCTTCACGTCTCCAGGTACCAGGGGGAGGTTTTGGCAGAGAGTGAAGGGGATTATTCCCCCGTGGTGGGTGGTGAGCGCAGGGGCTACGTGAGCTCTTGTCCAGGCTGAGATGCAGCGAGGTGCGAGTGGAAGGTGAGCAAGAACGGGGCCAAAGGGATGGAGGAAAGTAACTGAGGGCTGAGGACAGACGTGTCATCTTCCTGAGTCCCTGTCCAGGTAAGGGGCTGGTGGATCTCTGTGACTGGAGGTACAGCAGCGGGAGGAGTCCAAGAGCAGCAGGAGGCTTTGGGGTGATGATCAGCAGCACGTCTGCAGGATAACGTCAGAAATATTTGTCCAGGCTGAAAATATGCTTGCGCTGGCCTTCCGGGTGACAGAATGTTCCTGTCCTGGTTTGCAGGGCTCAAGGTGAGCATGTTCATTGTGCTGGTAGTTTGAGGACAGAGCAATCACAGAGTGGATGTGCCGGAAGAGACTTTCCCAAGAGAAGGGGTAATCCAGCGGGATGAGCTTCCCAGAGGTTGATTTGTAGCTCTAGTCTTTTGGGAACTCTCAGGGTTGTGTGTCAGTGCAGGCTGGCAAGAGGAGCCTCTGTATAAAAATTGCCACTTTTATCTGAAAGCGTACTTCATTTCGATATGGTCAGAAGTAGGAGAAACCTAAGAGATACAAGTGCTGCTCATGTTCCTTTCCTAATGCTGACTAGCTCCGTGCAGGTGCTGGGGGTTTTATTACCCTCCCGCTGCAGATCCTGGACCTGATGGGGTGCGAGTTGCTGGGACTGAATTACCTTTGTGGTTTAAGGTGAGACCTGCGATGAAGCCGGCTCGTGCGGTTGGGTTACCGAGCGGAGCTTCACGTGCTCTCTGCTGTCAGCTGTAGCTCGTGGTGCCAGACATCAGGTGGTGGTGGGCCACAAACTGGTTTTTAATTCCAAGTCAGAATTGCCTTTTTTGGTTCATTTTCAGCTCCCCCTTGCTTTGAATTCAAGGGCAGGCTTTACCCCAAGCAAATTCCTGCCCTCTGAAGTTACTTCTTTATATGTGGTTTTATCTACCGCCTCATCACCATGACAAATGATGCTGCCCCAGAGCGAGCTGGAGGGGCTTTGTAGAAGTAGCTTTTCACAATGGACATCTCCAAATTGGACAGAAAACTACATGCTTTTCTCTTGGCGTCTTCTGGTGTAATAATGGAGAGCCTGGCAGGCATGTGTAAGCGGAAATAATAAATGTTGCTCTCGGATGGGAGAAGGAAAGCAGGTAGAAAGTCCAGCTAAACCTTGAGCCGTCGTGGTGCTTGGAGTCACTGCCTGTCCCTAAGCAAGGCAACAGATGCGGAAAGGATGGGACTACAAGGAGGGTGTTGGCCCTCTTATATGACAAAGGGAGTGGCTTTGAGGCTGGCGAGAAGGAGACTTGGCTTGTGGCAAACGGGTGGGTGATGTGAAAAGGGCAACGGCGGGCTGGGCGAAGGAGCCTGCCCTGGTACTCCTCGGTTTTGTTCTCGTCCTGAGCAGCGCGTGCTTCGCCTTGTCCTGTCTGCTTCCCTTTCTCACCAATCTCTCCTGTTCCTGGCCTCGCTCCCTTCTGTTTTAAACCTCTCCTGGCAGACCCAGGTCCGTGTTTTTCTGCAGTGCAGCTCTTCACTGAGGCAGCCGGTGCTTGCCCAACCCCTGCCCTGGGCAGGAGCTGAAGGTGGGCTTGCTGGGAGCGTGATGGAGCCCCTTCCCTGCAGCTGCCAGCCCTGGGAAGCTCTCATCTGCAGCACCGCTAAGCTGTCATCGCCACATCCTTATTTTATGTTTTTTTAGCCTACTTTGCATGAGTTTTGCCTTTCCTCTATTTTAGTGTTAGCTGAATTACCTTGCCAGCACCTCCCTTCCCCCAGGTTCCTCCAGGCGAGCGGCGAAGAGAATCGTGAATACTATTTAATGTGAAGGCACTTAATTTGAGAGATTAAGCATTAATATGTCACTGCTTTTATTGTGTCTAATAATAGGATTTCTTGTCACGGCTGTCTGAGTCCTGCGCTCGGCTCTAAAGCGGGTTTCATCGGTTACTCTTGCTCACGTACTCCCCTTACAGAGGGATTTTTGGCTCCGTGGGTTTGTTTGCTCTATCTGCATCCGAGAGGGCTTAAAGTTCTTGAATGGGAGGATCCTGCAACCTGTGGTTGTGGCAGTGTTGGTGCTTGAAATGGCCAGAGGAAGCCCTCGTTGGCAAGAGGTGATGCTGGAGGGAGATCAGCCTGGATCAGAATGACTTTTGGAGCTGGGTGAAGATGGCTAAGCGCTAAAATCTGTGGCGAGAGGGATGCCCCGACTGCTTCCCGGCTCTGGAAACAAAGCTCAAAGGCAGGGAGAGGTGGTGGGGTTTGCTCTGCTGCTGCCTGACGAGAGCGGGAGCCGGCAGCAGAGAACTCCCTGCCTTCCCCG
>NW_009721422.1:8255-13179 GCF_000703405.1 Apaloderma vittatum
CAGCCACAAAGCGCCGTGGCTCTAGGTGTGGCCAGAGCCTCTTCGCAGAGTCTGCCTCTATTCATACTGAGATACCACTGCAACCTTGGGTTTTTTCCAGCCTTTGTATTAAACGGTTTTAGAAGGAGCCCGTGACCTTACCGAACGTGAATGGATCGCTCGTAACCTGAGACCAGGAGCGATATTATTTTAAGCGAGAAGTAAGGCTCTGAAGCCGGCTGTGCTTTTCTACATATCGTATGTGTGACAGCAGAGCTGCATTTAGAGCTGAAAGGGGATAAAATCCCGGAGGAGACTGATTGCACCTCATTTATTTTTAACAAGTGTGCTGGGCAAGATTGAGGTTGAATTCCTAGACTTGGGGGACAGTTGGACAATTTCCACTCTTCATCCCCGTGCTAAGGAAGATGGGCACCAACTGGGCTTCCAGCTGATTCCTGGGGAGGATGAAAGGCACATGGATACTTGTTATATATATAATTTTTTTTTTTAAACTTGCTCCTCCTTTTAGCCTTTGGGTTGGGAGGGGGGATGTAATGGTTTGAGAATTCAGGCTGAATTTATGGCTTGGGTTCCCACGTGGATTGTCGCTATTCACACTCTGCCTGCGTCTCCGCTAGCTGCAAATCTGCTCGTCGGCTCAATAAAACTCGAATCGAGACTAGACAGATTGCTCCCTGATTGCCCTCCCGAGTGGCCCAAACTGGGCGAAAACCAGCTGGAGAGAGAGACATCTGAGCGCTCAGGAGGGATGTGTTTTGTGCATAAAGGTTTTTATTTGCTTGCTTGAAAACCCTTGTTTGTCTTGTGCCTCAGCGTGGTTCAAACCACGCTCCCTCATTAGGAAAAATCAAGGTACAGACGTAGCTTCCATCGAGTTTTATTGTTTTAGAAGCAAGAGCTGTGGCTCTTAAATTCCGCTAACTTGTGCAGGCTGTCGGAAGGTGCTACCGTCTCCCACCGCAGCCCTTGCTTAGCGTTCATGATGCGTGAAACCGGGAGCTAAAAGAGGTGCCGGCAGCGCCATCGGCCACTCCTTGTGATGGGAGCAGTGACTTCCCTCTGCTCAGCGAGCTGTGAACCCCGTGGGTGCCCACCCGTGTCCCCACCCCTCGCTGGCTTGGCCGGCGGGGCCCTGGCAGGAGCTGGACCGTGCGTTCGTCCCCAGGCTCTGCTGATGCGTTTGTCTTTTTTTTCCTTGTGTTCCTCCAGATTATGTTTTTTTTGCCCGTGCTTTTATCTTCTTACTACCCTTTCTGATACAGAATCAATTAAAAAAAAAAAAAGGCTGCTTTTAGTTTTTTAGTAAATACTGTTGTGGCCATTTTGAGGGGAGAGTGCATTATCTGCTGTTACACAATAACATGACAAGGGAGACGCTAAGTATGGCAGAAATGCTTGATGAATATCCTATTGTTTGTGTCTTTTGGCCTAACAAAAAAAAAAAAGAGAAGACATTCAGGAAACACGCTCTGACTTTTGACCTCGTCTGAAGTGTTTCACAGTCATGAGAAGCAAAAATAACGCAGAAAAGCCAGATACAAGCTAAAATCGCCGTCTCCAAAACCTGTCTCATTGCTTGGTGACTGCTGGGCTGAGACCAAGCTCCAAAAGCTTGTGAGATCTGGCACCTTTGTTTCTTTCTAGGGTAAGAAACCAGCGTATCAGGAACGCCTGACTCTCTCCTTCCCCTGTATTTATAGAGAGGCTGTCCCGGTGTGACGTTCCGGTGCTGTCAGTCACCTTCGGGATGCTGGAACTGGACACTGTGGGGCCAAAGGGGGTTTGGTGCCCAGTTTGGGTATCGAGTGGCTGAACGTAAGGGCTCGGTGGAGGAAGCACGGCGGAGAAGCTGTGTGCTGGAGGTTTGTCACCGGAGGACGTAGAGAGCCGCGTTCTCCCTGCGGTGGAAGCCGTGGGTTTTCCAGGCAAGCTGGTGATGTCTGTTCCTGCGCGTGTGTGTCTGAGCCGCCCTTGACTTCTCATTCTGCGTGACCCAGCTGCCCGGACACCCCGTCTCTCCGCTGGAGACCGCTTCAGCCTCGACAGTCTTTGCAGCCCGGAGCTCTGCAGGCTCGGATCCTGCAGAAGTAAAATAGTGCTCCCTGGGAAAACTCACCTGACTTGGCTCCTTCCCTGGGACGGGCTTTCTGTCGCTGCCAAAGTGATGCCAGCCCGTGGTAGCTGGAGCAGATGGTGCTGTTGTCATCATTTCATTTCCATCCATGTGTTTAAACCGCTCAAAATAACTGAAGAAGTGAAGGCCCCATCTCAGAAGATACCTTTGAATGTTTTCCTTGCCCTGAGAAAATCTCATGCAATGTTAGTGCCCGCAGCATTTTCCTGCTTCATCACGTCCACACCGACTGGGATCCCTCGCGTTTGGAGGGAAGAGCTGTGGCACGAAGAATCTTTTATATTTAATGTCTTCATTGCTGTGGCAGCATTGAATATTCACAGAACTTCTGTCAGGGTGCAGCGGATGTTGTCAGCCCTGCGAAATCAAAGAAGGGGGAGCAGCTGAGATCAAAGGAAGCAATAAACACACACCTTTGTGTTTTGACGGGCGGCTTTTTCGAGCCAGAGGCGAAACCTGGAGGGGCTCAAGGTGTGGCTGGATGGTGGCACCAGCCTCCTGCGTGTTCTCCCTCTGCTACGGGGCGAGACGACCCACAACGGTCACACGCCACCGCTGCTTGTGAGGTTTAGTGCCTCGAACCACCTCCCGGTGGGGTGTTGGAGCTGGTGGTGTAAGGAGTGAGTAAGGACTGAGGTGGTCTGAGCCTGGCTCATCAAATCGCAGCCTTGCTCTGCCCGCCTTGGAAGTAGGGGCCTCACTCTTTGGATCTTTCAAGGTATCTGCTTTTTTCACCGCATTGCTTTGGGCTCTTGCTGCGGTGCTGCACCACGAGCACGGGTGTTACTGGCTTGGTTGAAGTGGAAGGTGATACCAAGTGTCTTCTAGTCCATTTACAGATGTAAGCAAAATTTCCTTCTCATTAAATTCTCTTAATTTATGAGGTTTCTCATTGCACATTGATCTCTTCTCAGTGTCAGCATCCTTTGAGCCTAGCCCCGAGCGCCGCAGCATCGTCTGCCTTTGTGTCCCTGGGGTCCCTGGCTCTGGGCACCGCTGCAAAGGTGGCTGTTTTCTCCTCCAGCAAAGAAAGAAAAGATTCATGGGGCTGGCGGGAAGGCAGCTGAGTGCCCTGGGGGTTTCCTTTCCTCGCAGTGGACTCTGCAATTTTTTGCCCTTAAATGCATAAATTTTAAGTTAAACTCTTCAGTGCAGAGCGCGCCTGCGGCGTGTGCGCTCTGTGGATGGCTCAAGGCTTGTGTTTGATCCCGTGTTCACGTCGGGTTTCCGACATTTCTCTAGCCCGTGGCTCTGGTGCACCAAATGGATGCTGTTGTACGTGTGCCACTACAGAAGCCTGCGGAGAAAGGGAATTAGAGCTTTGGTTTTTCGCACTGCCAGTCGTCTCTGCTGGGTCCTACCGCGCACGGCTGCGAAGCACTAGGTTGTAAAATGGAGACGGTGCTGGAGAGCTCGCGGGAAGATGAAGAGCAGAGCTGCTGTCAAGGAGTCGCTGCTCACTAACCTGCTAGAAACACCTTCGTCTGGCGCTTCCGTCGATCGCGTCGAGGTGAGCGCTCGTCTGAGAGCTCGGGTCTGCGCTGTCTCCTCAGCCAGTGTGGGTATTTTCATCCTCCTGTTTGTCTGAGGGTGCTTGATGTCTGGCTGGCTAATAGAGAGCGAGTTTTGGGGCATTTCTCAGCTGGATTGCATTCCAGGAGCTCGATCTGGGAACCCAGGAAGGATTCAGTGACCTCCCAGATGGGCTGTGTCCAGGGAAATGGGGCTGATCCTGTCCCTCTCAGCCTTTCCCCGCCCTGGGATGCGTTGTGGTACCCACTGGAGCACGAAATAAATCCTGTCGCTTTGTTTCTGTCCTTCTAATATCGAAGAAAATTGTGACAACTGTGAGAAACTCCTGGCCACGCTCGTAGTCCTGCTCATGGTGGATTGCAGACACCCCCGGACCAGATGAGCCCTGCCACGCTCCTTTCACCACCAACCGCTGCGCGAAAGGGACCGTCCTTCCTCCGCTGCTTATTGTGGGAACATCCTTCGTGATTGTTCCCCGTGAGTGACAGAGAGGAGCGCGGCAGCTGTCAGTTAGTGGGGATGGATGCCTGGTTTGCTTTCTTCAGGCGGCGCAATCTCTCAGGAAAGCATTCTATTTCCCTCCCCGTGGCGTAATTTGCCAGCCGAGGTAAAGGAGACGTGACGGGGCAGAACGCTGTCGTGCTGCCGACTGTCCTAATTCGTTAAGAATTCAGCAGCGTTTTTGGGAACTTTTCTTGCCTCTTTTTCTCTCTCTCCCCATCCAGGCACACGTCAACATGACTTTTCTGACTTGAGTTTCCTTCCATGTTCTCGCTGACAGTGGCCAAGCTTGGGGAGAGAAGCTCCCCCTCCCCAGCCCCCGAGGCCGTCACTGTAAGGCCACGTCTCAGCGTGCAGGACAGCCTTGGGAAGGCAGCACAGGTGAAACGTCAGGCTCCCACCATTTTCTGTTAAGTGAATAATGACTGGTGCGAGTCTGAACGCTGACGAGCCCGCCTGCAAACCTGCAGCTGCTAGAAGATTGCTCTGATTTCCAGCATGGTGGGCTGAGCCTGGGATGGGAAGAGTCAAAGAGAATTAGCCGGTAAATAGGCTCTCCTGCCTTCTCTTTGATCCGCTCTGCGTGTTCGACTGCTTAAAGGCTTCCCAAGCAAGCGGGATTTTGCAGGAGGGAGAATTTATCCACCCGTAGACCGTCTTGTGGCTCTGCGAAATGCACGACTGCACGATACTCCAGCAGGGGGTCGGGGAAAAAATCCGCAGGTAGGCTAGTAAATCCTGCCAAAGAGGCTT
>NW_009721422.1:13217-15218 GCF_000703405.1 Apaloderma vittatum
CACAAAGAGCCTGCGGAACAGACAGGGTGAGCTTTAAAACTACAGTTGCTTCCTTTTTTTTGCTGCTGTGTAAGCCCCTCTGATCAGAGCTTTAATCGAGCTAAAGTTAGTGGACTTAGAGAGCGCCTGATCTTTGCATCACGGTCCGGAATGAGCAGGGTGACCCGAATTGCTGACACCTCCCTGGGCAGCGCTCGCCCTAAACACCCTCCTGTAGCTCCCAGGGAAAGCTGGGGCGGAGAGGAACGCCAGGCAAAATGTGGAAAAGAAGGGGTGAGGGATGAAGGAGGGAACTAAGAGCAGCAGTAGGTGCTGCAGGTTGACACGGAGTCCTCAAGTGAAGGTGGAGCCTGGTTGTTTTCATGTCCCTTTAGTGTCCCTCAGGAGGTTCCTCTGGTTTCTCCGCTCAAGCGCTGCTCCAGAGCGCCCTGCCCGAAGGAGAGCAGCGGGTTGTGGGTGGTTTGGCCCCTGCCTGCTCCGCGACGAGCCTTTCCTCCTCTGGTCCCCTTTCAGGAAACGTAACGATGGAGTTTGGAGTAACGATGTCTTTGGTAAACCACCTTGTGCTCCTGTCAGTGGCGATTGGTGCAGGAGGTAGGGTTGATATTCCTACATTACAAACCACTTGTGTATGTCCCCTCAGACGACTCCCAGCACGGTCCTGTTCCTGGAAGAGGCCACGTCTGTGGTGCCCCTTTATTTGGGCGGAGAAGAGACGTGCAGGTAAAACCATTTCGCATCTCCGGAGTTCAGCTACTGTTGCGGCTCGCCCGCGGGCTGAAGTTGTGTGCCTGGATAATCCGGTCCCCTAATTGCCACCCTGCTTGGAGGCAGCTGCTGGGCCGGGCCTAAGCTGATTTGAGATGGCAAATTCTGTTAGTTTAATTCTCGACAACGCTGAGGAACTTGCCAGTGCGTGAGCATCCCCTGGCTTTTCTCTACCCCCGAGTGTGCCCTGGAGACCTTTGCCAGCTGGTGACCCCCAGCAGTCAGCTTGCACAGGCGAGTTTGAATTTCCAAGGGCTATTTACTGACGGTTCCCCCAGGTTTTGTGTCTTTGACGCCAGCTCTTCCATTCCCTTTTGATGCTGTTTGTATGGAATGGTGGCATCTCGTTGCTTGGGGCTTCCTTGCCCTGTTACCACTCTCGCCTTTCCCCATCTCCCTCCCAGAATTGCTAATAATTCATTAGCTGGTGGGGGAGTTGTTAATTGCCCGATCTCAGTAACCTTCGGTTCCTGAATGGGTGTGACCACCCTTGCTGTGATGATGCTCCCGTGCCTCAAAGCGCTTCTGCTGTGAACCTAAACCCATCTCCACGTCTGCATGGAAGGTGTCCAGCCCTCAGAGAAAGGCGTCAAAAGTTCCAGGCCTCCGAGGAGTCACTTAAACTATAGCATGGAAAAGAAGAAAAAAAAAAAAAGTGGGAAAAAAAAAAAGAAGAAAGATGCGGCTTTTCCTATTGTTCCAAGAGGCAGTTGAACCTGAAGGAAGTTTTTCTAGCTTCTTGACTAGATAACTTGAAACTCCGTGTGATTTCTCAGCTCGGTGCATATTAGGCAGTGCCTACGATTAATGAGATCACCGTCCATCTTCCTTCCTCTGTCGGCTTCTCGGAGAAGCAGCACTTGGAGAAATACACAAAGGAGATGAAAAGGAAGTCGCTTATGAATTATGAACGGCCTTTCAGGCTGATGTTATTTCACGGGGCTGTCACTCCATTTTAATTAAGTAATTCAGATGGAATGATGCTTTTTTAAAAACGCTGTTTGCGTTTGATCACCTTTCAGAGGTAACACTTAGAGAGCTCATGTTTGTTCGGTTTTCATTTTCAAGTAACAAGAGCGGGCGCTGGCTGCCCTTACTGATTAAATAACGGGAGAAGGAAGACGCTGCTGCGGCTGAGCGCGAGGCACGATAGCCAAGAGGCTTTGCTCTGCCCGCCAAGCGGTTGCTTGGGCGTTTCGTGACTGGTGTGGAAGGTGGAGCTGCTCGCTTGGA
>NW_009721422.1:15308-16558 GCF_000703405.1 Apaloderma vittatum
GAATTCTCTCTTTCCTCCCGTTTTCTTACCCGTGTGTTCCTAGTAACCCCCCCGCACCCGGCCGCAAACAGAGCTGCCAACGCCTGGTTTATTTTGGGCTCCGAGCGTATGTAAATGGAGCCGTCAGCTCCAAGACTCGTGATCCCGGGAGCTGCGCAGTTTGAAACGCCGCAGATCCAGGCTCTCTTCCTCCGCGATCGGGGATAACCCCGCGGCCGTGCGGGAGCGGCGACTGCGCCTCGCGTCCCCTCCTCGGTCCTGGGCCCCACGGGTGAGTGGGGTGCCGCTGCTGACCCACTTTCCTCGGGCAGGCGCCGTGGGAGAACTCATCTCCTGGCACCAGAAGGGTGGCGGGAACGCGTTTTCATGCTCCTTTGTGAGCCGTAACCACGTCGTCTGGCACAGATGATGCAAGGCTGAGTGCCACCGCAGCACAGCTGTGTGCTCCCCGGCATCTGCTTTCTTCCCCCTCCGCCACTGGGCTGCTCTCAATAGGGGATGTTGTTTTCAGCCCAGGTTTTATTTACCTTTCATTGCAGGGAAACCTTTTGCCGAGGGATTAAGGCTTCGGGCCAACCAGCTTAATTTGGAGTTGCCGTCTTCGGAGCAGAGAGTGCGGGAGGCTTCATGCCTGGTTTGCTGGTGGTTGGGACGAGGGCTCTGCTCTGTCTTTGTGCTGGTGGGGATGTGTCCTGACTGCGCTCCACGAAGACGTCCCAGGGTGTTCACTGGGCAGGAATCGCTGCTGCAGACTGGGCGACGGAGCCGGGGGGGCTTGTCTGCAGTGCAGAGGGGTCACCAGCCGGCAGGGACACGCTGCTTTATGAGAGAAGATTCTTTCCAACACCTGGGGCTGGTTTCTGCCCCATAAAAAGGGCTTAACCGTGCTCTAGCCGGGAACTTCCCGTGTATTTCATTGATGACATGTTCGTTTTCGATCCCTGTTTGCATAGACCTTCCCTGTTCTCCTTCCCTCTGGATGAGATAGCGTTCGGAGCCGTTGCTCCAGTTCCCCTTGGAGGAAGGATGTGGCAGCTGCTTCATTTGGACCCGTTTCCACGTGTGTGGGCTGTGCTGGGGCAGGAGGCTGCCACGAACGGAGCAGTTGCCTTTACTCAAACATTGCCACCCCAGCTGGGCTCTCGTAGCTTTTCCTTCTGCTGACAGACCAGGCCGAGCCGTTTTATCGATGCCCTCAAGCCTAACAAGCTATTTAGAAAATAAATGTGCAGAACAGGCAGTGGAAGAAG
>NW_009721422.1:16777-28497 GCF_000703405.1 Apaloderma vittatum
TGATGGACTTTACTGTCAGGTCTCCCCAACGTCCTGCGAGAGGAGTGATGCCACTTCCCTTATCCTTGCCAAACTCCACAAGGAAAAGGATATATTTCTTTTTCCTCGTTAGATGTCTTGTGGATCTTGAGCTGACTTTGAGCTTTCACTTCCTGACCTAAACTTCAGCGCTGTCGATGGCTGGTAAAGGTTTGCATCGTTTCACTGAAGGATTTTCCTTGCTGGAAACTAACGTGGTTCTACACGCTTTGGGTTCTTCGGGGGAGTAAATTGCCCTTTTGGCTTTTAGCCCCTAACATTTTGTACAACGCAGGGACCCACGTGCCTCCAGCAAACCCCACTATCTGCTCCTCTCCAGCTTACACTGGCCTGAGGGTGGGTACTGGTGCTGCTCAGCTCTCAGACCACTCTTGTTCTGTAATCCTTTGGGATTGGGAAAGCAGCCCCCGAGCCTTGGAGGTAAGTGGGCTGCGTGCCAGCCCGCGTCTGGTGCGATGGGCAAAGCAATAGCGTGCGGTGGCAGGAGCTGGCCGGGCTCTCACCGGTTAAACTCACCTCCTGGACAAACTGGATTTACGTTCAGAGCTTTAACTGGGTTGCACGTGCAGAGCAACCACCAGAGGTACTGGTGGGCTGAGCTTACGCGGCCAGAAATCAGCCGGTTTCTCCTGCTCCTGGCAACAAAAAAACAACTTTCCTCCCCGCTCTCCCTTGGAAAGGCGGGCTGAGGGTCTGCAAAATGTGAGGTTAATTATGGGATAGGCTGTTGCTTTTTAGATAGTGTCCCTGGTTAACAAGAATAGTTCTGCTGGAAAAGGATAAGATTCTTAGGAGGGTTTGTGCTTTATCTGTCACGCAGAGGGTGCTGCCGAAGTTTATCTCAGTATAGCTCTCCTTGCTGTAATTATTCATTACCCAACCATTGCTTCAAGGTGGGGCTGGTTTTACAGTTTTGAGAATATTTCTTCCCCTTGATGTTACGTTTTTCCCCAAGAGGGATTTCCCCTTCCCCCACTCAGAAAGAAAACCGAAGATAATCGTTATAGGCATGTCTTTGAAAATTCAAAGTAGTTTCTCAAATGTGCAATTTTCAGACCATCTTTGTTTAAGAAGTCTGTTCTAAAACATGCAGGTTTAATAAGGTTTAAATTCTTTTTGGTCACAAGAATTTATTACACAAGTGAAGCAAAGTGAGACTAGAATAAGAAGATACTAGAATAACCTGAGACTCGAATAAGACGGGGTTTGAACACGGACAATTCCATTTTGCTTCTTGGTTTTAACACAACAGATCTGTCCCCAGCATCGGTGTGGTTTTGAGTGAGCAATCCTTTTAGCTGACATTTACAGTGGATGAAAAAGAAAGGGAGCAAAGGAAATTCAGCATCCCTTGGCGAGGCATACAATGTCTTTATAGGTGATGTTCCCGGTGAGCAGGACCGCGTATTTCAAATCCTGCTGGGAGAGCTTTGCAGCTTTGAGATAATGGTGTGGTGCCGGCTTGCTCGTACTTACCCGTCGAATCGCTTTGTGCACTTCATGTTATTTATTTGCTTATCTGGTGCTGGTGAAATTTCACCAGCCCTATTGTAACGGGTTTAAATCTCGGCACCGGCAGACGCGCTGTAGGGAACGCTTCCCGAGCTGCGCTGGTCCGAACGGCATCTGCTGAGCGGGCATTGCTTCAGCTAAAAGCGAGGTGTTGTGGGAGCTGGATCCCCTCCCTGCCCCTCGGCCTGTGCCAATTTGAAGGGGTTTTTTTGTTTTGTTTTTTTTTTTCCTCTCTGGAGCAAACTGGGTGTCAGCCCTCAACAAACGAGTGAGCGTTTGGGGCATTTCGTAAACCGCAGCCACACTTCAGGTCCCATTGAGTGGGGTTTTGTTGATGGATCTTTGTGGCTTTCAGTCGTGTTTTTTCCCTTGGGACAGGAGAGGCAGCTCTTTCGCTCCTGTCTCTGAAAAAGGAGTGGCTACATCCTCCTTCAGGTGAATGCTGCCGTGCGAGGAGCTCTGTGGGAACAGGGGCTGTCTCTGCCCGGCTGCGAGCGGCTCCGTGTCGCTTGTAGTCGACTTCCTAATAGCTGATGTAACGACAGGCACCGATTGATAACTGGCTATTAGTGTAACCACACGTTTGCCATGACCATCAGGGGAGAAAGAATCCAGCGATGGAGCTCGGGTTACCAGCGTCAAGGAAGCAAACTCGTGGTTTTGTTTGCTGGCAATAAATTCACTGGGTATGTGGAACTACGCAAGAGGGACTCCAGTGCTGGTAACCAGATCTCTTGCCCAGCTTTTTTTTAAGCCTTAGCGAGATGACGATGCAATTTAATTTCTGCCTTGGACAGCTACAAAGCCAGTTGGGAGAACTGTACCGAGTACATTCGAGAACTTATCCTGAGAGGAAATCACCCATGAAAATGGAGGTATAAAATAGGAAAGAATTAAGTACCTAATTTTTACCCCCAAAATGATGGGCCCTAATTATTTGGACATGTGCCTGCCCTCCTGCCAGAGCTCAGAGGATGATATTGATTATATCCTGGCCTCATCTGGCTGCCACTTGATATTATTTACAGGTCTTCTTAGCACTGAAATCCTAAAATACAATGTGAGCCTAGTGCACAGGCCACAGAAGCAGCTGACATTGTGCTGCTCTCGTGTTCGTGTGTCTAAAGGAGTGACCTCTCTGTCCCAAAAGCAACTTTCCCCACACACTGCCCTGGCTGCTGGTAGGAAAACATGGATGGGAGAGGCAGTTCCTACCCCGCTCACAGCTGGTGCTCCCTGACAGTCCTCACAGCTCGTTTCACTCAACATCTACAGATACTAAAATCTTTCCAACTGCAAACCCAGAGGCAAACCACTCACAAATCTGCTGTGTTAGATTTAAATGAGGCTTGCTCTTCCCTTACTCTGCCTCCTTTTCTCTCTTCCTCCCACCTGTTTTTTGGAGAAGAGTAATTAGCATCTCCCCCAATCTCCCTGGAAAGATACTTTTAGTCTTTTCTTGCCCCTGGACAAAATCTTCCTGGGACACCATCCAGCGAGGACTCCCAGCTTGACAGCTAGAGAGCTCGCATACCCCGCCGGAGGCTCGTCTCCTGGCTCTGTGGACACCATCCGACGCAGCCAAAGATCTTCCACTTTTCCTCTGAACGGAGCATTTAGCGTCTGCAAGCCTGGCACAGCAGCCGTGAGCTGTGATTCAGCAAAGGCTGATGACGGCTGCCCCGCTCCCCCCGACCTGCTGGAGCACGAAGAAACAGCCGAGTGTTTTTCAGAGACGCCGACCATCTTGCTACGTGGCGGCTCCTGAGGACCAAACTCCCCAAATTGTCTCTTGGGGCAGTAGGTGGGGGCGCAGAACTGGGCTCCAGGCGAAGGCACCTTGTGTCAGGTTTTGCCTGATGGGTGTTTGCTTTTGCTCTCCTTTTAGGTCACTTTGCTGACGGACGGCAGAGCAGCGTCAGGACGTCACCATGATGGAGGATCACGCCACTGGCCAGGAGAAGCACATCCCATCAGGTGAGCACCTCCAGGAGGGGCTGGTGGAAAGGACCTGCCTTGCCTGCCGGCGAGAGAATGGCCCCAGTGGGGAGAGCAGTGCGAGGGGTCCTTGGGGTCGGCCGGGAGGAGAGGGTCTGTGTGTGTGGCCGGTGATTGTGGAGCAGGTGGCTGCACCCAGAAGGTGCTCTGGTGTTTGTAGTTGTAGGATAATGCTGCTCTTTTGATATTGTTGCCCAGCAAGGGCGGAATAACCCCTAGTACCCAGACTAGTGGTGATCTTATTGCCGCGGCTTTGCAAGCGTGTGTTTCTGTGTTCCCTCCTCGGTTTGCTATAAACTTAGAGCACTGCTTTTATTTGGAGACACAGCTCAAGAATGCTGCTTGCTGCCTGCTTTCCTCACCTGCACAAGGGAGATGGGAGGTACTGAATAGAGAGATCTGGGGGCGGTGGCCGTGCGAGCTTCTTTCGCCCCATGTTTCAGAGCTGCATTTCTCAAGAAGCCTTTCCTTTCTCATTCCACCGTGCTCCACGATTGAGCTTGGAAACCCACGTAACGCCAGCAAACCTGGTGGTACTCACTCCCGGCTATGCTTCATGTAAACGTCATCTTAATTTTCTTTTCTTGAAGTGCTTTGGACACAGCTTACACCAGATAAATGAGTTGTCTCCAGCCTGGAGACAATCCATTGCATCCATCCATCCCGGGTTCTGTAACGCATTTCAGTCTGATAGCTCCTCTCGGCTTGTAGCCTCGGCTTCGCACATCACGGGTTCCTAGGGATTTTACTTGTGTTAGTTTGAATCTTCTTTTCTGAGTCATTTTCCCCAGCTTTCATTATTTTATTTGCCCAGACTCCTTGCAGAGAGGAGACTTGTGCCTCTTGCCCTGCTCTTCTAAAAGATGACTTTTGCAACCAAGCCTTCACCCAGCGCGTTATGCTGAGCCCTTCACAAAGACCTGCTGGTTTGCGATGGTTAGAGTTAACGCATCGTGGAAGTGCCCGCTCTGGGAGGGAGGCCGATGGCCCCAGAAATGGCAGAGAGGACACCAGTGACTCCGAAGTTGTCCATCTTTTCTGCTTACGTTGCTAAGATCTCCTTTCCTGCTTGTACCATGCTTTGCTGTTTCCAGCTGTCCAGTTCACTGGGCTTTTCTTTTGCTGATGGGTTTCTGCTTGTTCCTTTTGGTGATGACACTGGTGCTTTTGGTTGGCTTTTTCACGCTTTGCTTGCTTATGATTAGTTCAGATGTTTCATAATCTCCAATTACAGTTTCTTGCCGCTGAGGATCTGGGCAATCAGAGTTCATAACTCATGGGCCGTAATTCAGAGCCAAGGACTTGTTCTAAGTATTTGAATGTTTTCCAGGCTATCCCCTTCAGATACCAGTCGATGATGGATCGGATGAGCCTGTTTCTGAAACATCTGACGCTAAGAGCACCCCAACTACGGAAGGTGGGAGCTCTTTGACTTACTGCTTTGAAACCATGATGGATGGGGTCGTGGTAAACCTTGCCGAAAGACTCGCCGGGCCGTGTTCTGGTGGGGTTTCTCAGGAGGAGCATCTTGGACAAATGCTCTTCATTAGTCTCATCACGTGGGATGTTTGCCGCTCTGCAGACTGAAATAATAAGATGGAGAGCAGATTAGAAGGCAAGAGAAGGTCAAGTGTTTATTACAGTTCAGGAAGTTGTTGGTGGTTTTGTTTCCTGAAGACTTTTTACACAGTGACCACCAAGTTCAGCCGGGAACGGTCCCGTGTTGGGTGCTCCCAGGGCCAGAGGTTTGTGTCATTGCGTTCCCCCAAGACACTGACAGCACGTTCTGGTCACTGTGTTCCCTTTCAGAATTAGCTGTACCTTGTAGCTCTTTTTTTATTGCCCCCTCTGTATTTACATGTTCATTAGGACAGGGTGATTCATGCTGGAGTAATGAGGTGGGCAGAGTCTATACGTAAAATAAACTTTGTGCTGGTGTAAAGGTCGTGTCGGTAGGACTCGGGGCATGTCTGTGCTGCTCCAGGGTGTTATCTGAACGCCACATTTGTAGAAAGAATCTAATTCCAAAGCAGTTTGGAGACCTGTTCTCTCTTCGAATGAACTGTATTTTTTGTGTTCCTCTGGCTGTTTTAATCCCAAGTACCTGCCAGTTGGAGACCTCAGGTAAAGGCACTAGTTTGCAAAATTTCTTTAAAAGAAAGATAAACAGAGATGCTGACCTGTTCCAGTCCTGTCCCGCTGGAGGCGTGAGGCCGAGGGATCGTCTGTGAAGCAGCTCTGTTGTGTGCACGTGGCTCAAGAGATCAGTACGTAAAACCTGGCTGGTGCAGAGGGGCATATCGTCCCTCTTTCCAGTTGGATCGGGACTGCCATGATGAGCAGACGTCCTCCTGGTAGACAGAGCCAGGTATCTGTCTGCCTCAGAGCTGCCCAGAGCGCGACGCGGACGTTGTGCTGGGGTGGTTTGTGAGGGTGTCTAGTGGGAGATGCTCTCCCCTGCTCCAGACCGGCGATGTCCCCATGCAGATAGCGCCAGTGGCTGAATTTAGCTGTGCATTTTCAGGCAGTGTTCATGGTAAAGCCTTCAGCTGCGTAAGGAGCATGCTGGAGATGTGTGGTTTGTGTAGCAGAGGGCCCAGCTCAGGGTGTCCTCACAATATTGGCTTTGCTCTGTCGAGCTTGGTTGTCTCCCTCCACAAGCACTGGCTCAAGGAAGGGAGTCGGGCGCTTTCCTGAGTTCTTCAGGCACGTCCTGGCCTCCGCAGGGTTTTGCCACTCACCGGCTATGTGAAAGCTGCGTTGTTTTTCAGATGCCACAGCACCTTTAGTGGAGGAAGGAGACCACGAGGATCAGGGTGGTGTCGAACAGCACGGGGAGATCCCAGAAGGAACCACAGGTGAGGGAGACCAAGGTGCAGTTTCATCTCTTGATGCAGACAGAGCAGGGAGCTGGACTGGTCAGTGCTTAAAAATAACACCGCAAAAACCTCTCGCAGGCATGCTTTGCTCCTGATGCGTGCTGCTTTTCTTCTCCACGGCCTGCAGAAGTAATTCCTTGCTTACAACTGTCCTCTTGCTTTCCCCATCCTGGGGAAAACCTGCAGCCTTTTCTTCTCTCTTTTCCCAGCTCCGCATCTGACAATCTTTCAGCCTGGTGTCTCTGTGGTGGCTTTCGCCTCTCCCATCTCCAGGCTGAGCACTTTACCTGCCGATCCCGGTCATCCCTGCCCCTCTGCCAGCAGCCTCGCTTTGCCAGCGGCCTCGCTTTGCTGGCGAGGACCTGGCTGCTTGTCTCGCTGGTGCTCTCGCTCAGCCCAGCCCCTGCGGTTGTCTTTGAAGCGGCAGGTGAAAACCAGGCCACTGCAGCACTTCTGTGGCTGTCGGCGCGGTTTAGGGATAACACAGAGGAAGCCAAATGGCTAATTCAGCCTGAATGCTCTGTGGGGAATCGCTTCACCTGGGCCTGGTTTGCCAGGGAGGTCTTGCAGAGGCAGAAGGGAGGGAGCTATGGCGGTGCTGGGTGTGCACAAGAGGGCAGGAGCTCCTGGGAGAGTCAGGTCTGTGTGTGAAAAATGAGGATGTGGCCCCTGTGCAGTAGCTGCTGCGTTTTCCTGGAAGCATCAGGCAGGAGCTGAGGAGGGTGGAAGTGAGCTTCTACCAAACACTGAAACAAGCACACAGCGCGCTCCCTCGGGCAACCGAAGTGTCTGTCCTGCATCCAGTCCCCAAGGCTGGTGGTGGAGCCCTGGGCTGAAGCGCCGAGTGGCTCGCCTGCTACCAAGGGTGTGCAGTCTCTGGTTCAGGATCTGGCCGTACCAGGCAGCCAGGAAGAAGCAATGTGTCCTGAACTCTTTGAAAAAAAAAAAAAATGGGGAAAACAACCAAAATCCTAGTTCAACTGTAAAACCGAGACGTACAAATGTAATTGGTTAAGCTGGTTTGAAAGCGGTCACATAATAAATTGAAAAAAATTCTGATAAAGACAAATGATTATTGCTGTGAAGAAAATTATGCTTCTCTAACATACCAGTGTTTCTGAAGTGTCAGATTTGTATCAGACTCAGATTTACTGGTAACAAATAGCAGAATTCCTTGCAGTAAGCCAGGTACCAGACTCCAGGAAGGTAGGGCTCGGGTAAGAGGCGTTGATGTGAGCACTGCCAGCAATGTAAATGTTCAGCGGGGATAGAAATCCCCAAGTTGCCCTACTCCTTAACAGCCTGTTCTGTGCACCTCTGCCTGAAAGAGCGTGTCCTAACTAACCTGCCACCCAGGATGCGCGAGGTGGTGAAACCGTCCTCCAGCCTGGTACAGCCCAGGTGAACAGATCTGCCCAGATCCGTCGCTGGCGTGGCTTAACTGCCTTTCTCATACCGCCTTGCTGATGGGCACAGTCAGCAGGGAGGTAAATAAACTCTCCAGCCACTCGCTTAAACTTAATTCTTCTTTTGATCCTGTTTTTCCCGTACTGTCTCTGAACTGGAACCAGCCGAAGAAGCGGGCGTAGGAGCCACCCCCAACCTGGAGGACCACGCTGCAGGAGATGCTGCTCAAGGTTAGTGAATCGTCTCTCGTCAGGCTCCGGTTATTGCTGCCCACCCGTGATGGGGGTCACTACCAGCTTGGGGATTTTCTTCTGTAATGCAAAGGCTCTGCGCCGAGCAGTGCCGTGGTTCTCCCCGTTCCTGCAGGGGAGGGTCATACAGGCTTTGAATGTTCCAACATACTCATTTCGAGGAGCTGCAGCTTTCCATGCACTGAAATTCTCTCTCAGGTGGCTGAAACCCTGGTGCTTGTTTGTCCAGTTGCAAAACAGGGCATCCTCCAGGCTAGAAAAAGTGATAAGCAGAGCCGGGATGGTGCGTTTAGCCAGGAGGAGCGACTCAGCCTTGAACGGAGTCAGTTTTGGGCCCTGCGTGTCGCACGTGAAATAAGTGAATTGTATAACTCTGATCACTGTGTCTCTTTCTGACATCAAACAGGTCTCAAACCTACTCACTCATGCCCTGACCTCACCATTAAGGGTGTTTTTTTCTCATCCCGGTCCGAGGGAACGTGATGACAAAGCCAGGCACAGTGGGCAGCGAGTGTTTCTAGAGCATTAGTTGTGCGTCTGCTCAGATGAGCCAAGAAATTATCCAGGGACCTCTTGGCTATCTGGAAAGTCTCTCTTGACTCTGCGCTGTTCAGACTTGATGGAAAACTTCAGGATGGGATTTTCCCAAAGCACCCAACGTGAGCTTAATTCTGTGCCCAGTGGGGCAGACTCACGGGTTCAGACTCACTTCGATACTGCTGCCTCGCTGGCACTAACACAGCGCAGCGCTAATTGGGCGCACTCTTTAGAATCTTAATTAAAGCCCATTTCCAAAGATGGTTTTCTGCACAGTAGATGTCACAAATTCCTCTGGTTCCTTGGGCGGTGTCTTTCCTCCTCGTGGCTGCATTAGTGCAATTACAGACATCCAGGTCTTTTAAAGAATTAAAGGTCTTTGCCTTCTCTGCTCAGGGCAGAATTCAGGCCGTCTTTGCTTTCCACACGCAGATGAGCACAGTTACGTGCAGTCTGCTCCCTGCAATTAAAATAAAACCCTTACTTGCCTGGCCAGTGGTTCTTGGACTAGCGGCATTTCTGTATTTAAAATAGCGGCACCACTACAAAAAAGAAATCAGGAGTATTAGCAGGAGGGAGGTGAAGTTCTCTCTTTTGTCTGCCTTATTCAGTCCGGTTCTAGCTACTGTTTCTCACCAGATTTTTAGTCAGACCTTTCTGTACTGTCCTGGGATCTTTCAGCTGTCAGATATGGGGACATACAGCTCACTGGAGCTCTGATATAACCTATATACAACATTTTTAGATTCTTATGTAAATTCTTACTTCTGTGAAAGTGGACTTGTAATAACTTGCTGCTTCCTCTTCCTTTTAATGGTTCTCTTTGTGTTTCTTGATGCCACTTTTCAAACTTAGTACCTGCTAAAAGGTGTCAGTTCAAGATTTCTCTCAAACCACGATTTTAGAGGTCTTTGTATGGTAGTTTCACTGAACTGCTATATTCTCTTAAAATGGGGAGAACATTGATAAAAGACCGAGTCAGTCTTGACAACTTTTCTTGTTTTAATCTTGTTAATCTAACAAAGCAACAATCGAAATCTCGATACTGAAGTGCTCTGATCTAGGCTCTTTAGTTTTTACCCGATCTGTGCTCAAAAAGGCTGAAGAGTATTGGGAGCTGGACCAATTCGTAATACAAGATGCACAGTCTTACTAGGGCAGTTGACTTTAAAGCAATTTATCTCTGTTCAGGGTGAATTCTCCGTTGCTCAATGCGTCTTTGCTTCCGTCAAACGAATTTCTAACAGAAAAGCTCCAGCTCAGCCAGAACATACGACTTAACGCAGCAATTGTTGGGTGAAATTGTAAATGTGTGATGGAGCAGAATTCTCTCTTTTGCCCCTACCGCCCAAAATAAAAATAGAAGAAGAATGTGTCCCTATGACCTTAAGTTTTGGGTTTTAAATGTCACACTTTATACTCTGCCCAAGTGGTGGCAGCAGCGCTGGAGCTCCGGTTAGCCCGAGTGGGTGCACTGCCCAAAATCGCTGTGGCCCGTGGGTACTGCCACGTTTTTACTTGCAGTCCTTTCCGCTGAGGCTGTGTCCTGCTGACATACACGGCGGAAGGAGAGGAGACATGGGAGCGCTCATCAGTGACAGAAATGATCGGGAGAACAACGCCAAGGTGGTTGTAACTGGTGCTATGTCTGCAGGAACATCTCCTGCAGGGCAGGGCAGGACCGTAGGGATTTTGTAAGAGGAGGGGAGGTTGTCTGGCCAGTTTTGTTCAGGCCCTTGAGGCAAGAAGAAATGGTCACTACCCAGCAAGCTGATGGTCCAGTGGTGCTGGTAGATTAACAGATGGGTTTGGTCACAGCTTCTGAAAACCTCTGTAGATAAACCAGCTCGTACAGCGCGGCTGTGGCAGGTGTGGGTTTGGATCCCTGAGCTGCCTCCGAGGCCGCGTCCAGGGAGGAATCTGCTCTCCCACGTGCTGTGGCTGTCACCATTCCTAATTCCTGTGGGGATCAGAGTTTCTTTGAATGCAGAAGCGACTGTAGAGTTGTCTGTTCAGTGGGGCAGCGTGGGACTTGCTTTCTTGCTCTAGATTGATAGTAGAAATCCCAAGTCTCTCTTCAGCATTACACAACTGACTGCTATCTGACATGCCTCTGTTAATTGTTTGCCCGTGCTTTGTACCCTGCGTCTTCAACTCCAGGGGAGCCCAGCTCTCCAAAGCTGCAGCCTGGCCCTCAGGAGCATGTGGGAGATGCAGTAAAAAGAGAAAGCCAGCCCACAAAGCAGGTAGCCGGGGTTCTTCAGCAGCCTCTTCTGCCACACGAAGCAAAGGCTCCGCCAGCAGCTCCCATCCGAATCGAGGTCACCATCCCGATACCCCTGGACATGTACCAAAACTCCCGAGCACCTGAAGATGACGATGAGTTGTGGGAACGTCGAGGCAGAGAAGGCAGTGGCGGGGATCCAGTGCTGGGAACAGAGCTGGGTCCTGGCGTGAGTGCTGAGGGGTTGGCAGGAGCAGGTGGCACAGATGACTCCCTTGTTCGAGATGGGCAATCTCCTTCATATACCAGAGCCCCAATAAAAGAAGACACCGGTGGGCAGGAGAGAGATGAGGACCGTGATATTGATGAAACTTCTGCAAAGGATTTGCGTCCCCTGGTGAATCAGCACGGTTCACCAGGACCTGAAATAGGCTCGTGTCCAGCAACAGCCAAGGAAACTCTTGAAGAATCTACCTTTGGAGAGAAAAAGTCCAAAGAAGTCCTCAGAGACATCTCAGGAGAGGCGCTTCTTGTTGAAACTGAATCCCAGAAAGCAGACCAAGAGGAGAGGGGAGAGCCATTAGGAGGTGAAGAAGTTACCGATGTCACCCCATCCCAGCCTTCTGAAATTATCTCCCCGAAAGAAACTGAGCCCAGGGAGGGAGAAGATTCTGGCCCCGTGCTAGAAACGTCAAAAGACGATGTGGAAGACAAAGATGCTCCTTTGGAAGAGACCGTGCCAGATACGGGAGAACGTCGCACTCCCAAGAAGAAACCTTGTGCCCACGTTGCAGCCGTCAGTTGCGTCCCTCTCCTAAAAGGTGTGTGCAGCCTTTGCCTGCCCTCAGCTCACGTTGCCGGGGACTTGCTCAC
>NW_009721422.1:28509-28731 GCF_000703405.1 Apaloderma vittatum
ACTTCAGCTTGCTGCCACCTCCTGAATCCTGCTGCTTGAGAAATGGCCTCGACCTTTGCTGTGAACTGATCTACAAAGCGCCGCTGCTTCTCCCTCCCTCTCCTTCCCTCTTTAGTTTAATCCTGGATCTCCCGGCGTACTTGCCAGACCCTTGCGCTTCGGTTTTGCGTCCCTTGCATGGTGCTGGCGTGCCCCTGATCATGCTTTTTTTTCTTTTTTTCC
>NW_009721422.1:28924-29167 GCF_000703405.1 Apaloderma vittatum
TGGCTTTCCTAAAGAGGGAGGAGGAAAAAGGCAAGTGAGGTGGCAGGTCTAACCGTGGAAAAAATCCTCTTTCTTGTGCTTTTCCCTTAAATATCCACTGCTGGAGGCAAGGTCTGCAGCTAGCTGGACCTTTCCCTGCCGCAGGGCACGTCTGACGCTCTTACAAAGCATCCTGCTCCCATCCCAGTTCTGGCCGGCGTGTCCCTGGCTGGTTGGACACGATGGCTGCGTTTGGGGTGTCCC
>NW_009721422.1:29222-29586 GCF_000703405.1 Apaloderma vittatum
TGCCGGTGTTGAGCCCCGCGTCTCGGCTCAACCGACCGCCATCCGTGTCTCTGGGCTGGGCCGGGAGGGCAGTCAGGCCCTGGAGCAATCTCAGTCTTTGCTGTCCCGGGTGAAGGTCTGGGTTCACCGCTGAATGCACGAGCATCCCTGCTGACAGAGCAGCGTCTGAGACCTTTTTTCATCCTCCAAGAGCCATTTTCCACCTTTCCTGGGGATCAGAGGGACGTCACCAGGGCCCTGCTCAGTGGCCAAGCACAGGTTTTGCAGCGAGTTGTGTTAATAAGCTGGGGCAGCGGGACACAGGCCAAAACACGGTGGTGTCTCACCGTGTTGTACCTCTTGCCTTCCAGGGGAAGCTTTTCCC
>NW_009721422.1:29615-34557 GCF_000703405.1 Apaloderma vittatum
TTCCGTGAGCTTGGAAACGCCGCTCTGGTTTGCGGCAGAGCGAGTGCACCCTTTGCTGTGTGGCATTCACGAAGAAATTGTTGATGTAGCTTTTTTTCCGTTGGAGGTAAAGCTCATAACACATTTCTCGTCGTTCACTCCCTAATAAGCCGTCGGGAAGCTTCGCGGGGCATCGGCATAGCTCGCTGCCGCTCGCACCCGAGCCTGGAAACGGTGTCGGGCTGGGGATGCGTTGCCCAGAGTCCACCAGTTTCTGATTCGACAGAAGGAATTCCTTTAATTATTTAATAGTCTTTTCCTTCAAAGACAGAGATAATTTGTGGCTGTTCGGCTCCAGCCTCGCTCTGATCTGCAGTTTAACTGAATTTGGGAAGGGTGACGCATCCAGCAGCTCTGGGGTTGGTCATCGCTGGATCAACAACATCATTCATGTCACTGGGAGAGGGCTCGCCTCCCCCGAGGACAAGTTTCCAAAACACTGGGGAGAATATCAGCAGCTTTTCCTCCCAGATTAAGGAGGACTTAGCTGAAGACGGGGAAAAGGGGGTTTGTTATGAGTGCCTTATAGTACAACTTCACTTCCTCTCTGTTTCTAATCCCCTAATTAGCAATACTGCCGTCTTGTGCTTGTAGACTAATGGGACAAAACACTGGAATAGAGTCAGGGTCACTGTAGGCTTGATATGAATCAAGTAGGACAACAGATAAAACCTTCAGACCCTGCAGGGACTGGCCCGGATCGAAGTCTGCTGGGTGTCAGGAGAGATGGGAATCAACCACGGCCGGGTATAAAAACACGTTGCAGAGCTAACACGCCAAACAACAACTTCAGATGAGACCACGGGCAGCCTGACACTGCTGGGATTGGGGTGTCCTGGGTGCTTTAGGGAGAGAGGGAGACTCGTGTTGAGGTTTGAAGAGAACTGTTCTGTCCTAAACCAAACAGATGCTGCTGGAACTGAGTCCAAATCTGGGCAAAACAGTCTCACACAATCCTTTTCTGATGCTCCAGCGATGACTAATGAGCTGCTGCCTGTGCACAGAATAATCGATTAACCCGGAAAGAATGTGTTTACAGAGTGGAAGCATTTCTGCAAGAAATAAGTGACTTTTTAACGTTCCTAAGAGTAGTGCTTAATTTAAAGGAGAGGAGGAGCGTGGAACTCCCGCCCAGCACACGTGTTGCTGTAGCTCAGACATCACCATCTCTCTGGAGTTCAGCCTCCAATCCCTAGAAGTGTAACTGTGTGTGTTTCCATTGGCCAGGTCGTATTGACAGCAAAGACAAGGAAGGGATTGAAGCTGAGGAAAAGAAACCGAAGGTAAGCTAAAAAAAACCCCAAACTAGGTGACACCGACCGTCTGAGTGCTCTGTGTGTTCCTGACTCCCTCTCCTGGGTGCCTCTTAGCGACCCTTGCCATTTTCTGCCATTCTTCCCTCTGTCTTTCGAAAGTGGTTTGATTTTTATTTCCCTCACCCTGGTTTGGATGGTGCAATCCGTGGCGATCTTTGAGGGTGAGAAAGCGAACTGAGTCTAAAACAAACACGTGGCTCACGAGGTTGAGCAGGTGGTTGGAGAAACCATCTTCTCAGCCCAAGACTGGGAAGCAGACAGCTGGGGCAAAGCGGCGCCAAAGCAAACTCAAAACTGAGTCGGGCTCTGCTGGGGATGAGCAGCATAGCAGTGAAAAGGGCAAGACACGTAATTCAAAAATTAAATTAAATAACACAGGCCTTGCAGATGCAGGTGAAGAACAGAGTTTAATAGTGGGTAAATTGCAGAAGCTGAAGGATGTCTGTCTCACCGCTAATTTGGAGATTTAGTTCAGCTGGTCATGAGCCTGGCTGGTGCCTGGGCAAGGTGATGGACAAGCTGATGGACCATTTAGGGAGTGAAGAATTAAAGGTGAGGAATATAATTTTTTCAAACAATGCGTAATCAGGCCTTTAGGGAGATTTGTCAGGGTTGCACGAAGCTTTGCTTTAGACACGATGCCGAGCAATCGTCTAAATAAAAAACCAGTGCTCTGTTATCAACAAAGCAGGTGGGGTTGGGAGACCTGGGAGCAGTCCTCGGCGTCCCCCAGAAGTGCCGGCGTCGGTAGCGCTGCCCCTGTGCCGTCTTTGCAGGTGGAGCACAGAGAGAGTTTGGGGTTTAGTAGAGCAGTTCTGTGGTAAAATGTGCCGCTGACGTGGAGGGCGACAGCCAACTCTCACGGGGCTTTCTGCAGACAGGAGTGGGTGGTAGGAGTAGAGCCGAGGGATCCCCCACTCGCCGGTGCAGCCGTGAGCCCCTGAGCTCTTGCCCAGCTCTGTGCTGCCAGAGGAGCCTGCCCCACACCCAGTTCCGTATTGCACCTTCTAACCCTGTTTAACATCAGCGATCCCCTTTCGTTTTCCTCCCATACTGATTTTTTTTTGTGTTCCGCTTTTATTTTGTTTCCGTGTTTTAAGAAATCCTCACCTTCCACTGCCAAATCCCCAGGCGATAGACCCTCCATCCCCCCCCAACGACACACCTCCTCTAGCACAACCCCTTCGAAAACACCCTCCAGCCCTGCTCCCGCCTCTAAACGAGTCTCTTCTGTCACATCCCGACCTGCCAGTACAGGAATGCAAGAAACGAAAGCCAAGGTAAGGAAATGGGATGTGAGAGAGAGAGAGGCAAAGCTGCCTCGGGGAATACCTGGAGGCCTTCCTGACAGCCGGCAGCACTCGTTCGGGCAGTTTCTCTCCACCCCAGTGCAGTGGGTGGAATCATGATCAGCAGCAGCATAGACTGGCCTAGGCTGGAAGGGACCTTAGAGATCATTTAATCCAGCCTCCCTGTCGTGGGCCGGGACGCCTCTCAGCTAGATCAGGCAACACGTGGGGACCGAGTGGGGATCGAACCTGCCACCTTGGCGTTATCAGCACCACGCTCAACTGACTGAGCTAATGTGCTTCTCCTTCACCTTCCAGTGCCCGTAGCCAGATTTAGCTCCAGGTTTGATGTTGGAAGCATCTGAGTCCATCTCACAAACACATTTGTGCTGTAACACAACAAACATTTGCTTCTGCGTTACGGCAAAACCACCTCCTTGCCAGAGAGTGTTACCTGGTCTCCCTGAGACATTCCCAGGTCCCTTTGTGCTCGTTCATGCTTTATTTTTGCAGCTTTATGCTGTGCTTTACAGGTGCGTTGGCTGTGAACAGCAGATGTATTTGAAATGTGCCGCTGCCAGATCTGCCAGGTGCTACACCGAGAGTAGGAAACACACGCACATCCATGGCTTGTTCTGCCGTGTACAAAGTTGTTTGGAGTTTCCCTTTGCGGTAATAGATTTGGGGAGGGTTTTCCTGCAGGATCACAAGCGTGTTGGTATTTACCTGCCGTTACGGGTGATGTACGTGTTACACTAGTTTATTATAGTGGGATAAAGGGGGTGTTTGGAGCCAGGCACTGCACCCCTCTGTGGAGCCCCCAGCCTGGTCAATGAATTTATTTATTTATCTTCTGTACAAAAAGTCAGCGGAACAGGAGAAATGCAGAAACCCGTGGGAGCTCCTGCGAGCCAGCAGGGTGGCGAGCAGGAGGGTCTCGTGTGGCTCCGACCCCTGAGGGGTGACAGCCCGTCTCCATGCAGATCCCCCCTGCATCAGCCTTTCCCCCCTCGCCTCCCCAGGGCCCGGAGATGAGAGGCGGCACGAAGACGGCCACACCGCGGTCTGCGGCCGGGCAGGCTCAGAGGAACTCGACCAACGCCACGCGCATCCCGGCAAAGACTCCCACGGCCCCCAAGACACCTCCCGGCTCCGGTAAGCCATGGTGGGAGCGGCGCCATGCTGCGTCTCCCACCCCAGAGGCTCCGTTTCGGTGGCGCTCCTGGACTCTCTGTGCCATTACATGGGGGCGGCGAACAAATTTCCCCCCGTGCAGGCTGGGGATCTCCGCCACGCAGGTGGAGATCAACGTGGTGATTCGGAGCTGCTCGGCCTCGTCACGGGGCTGCGGGCGCAGAGCTAGGGATGGTTTCCCTGAAATGAACCTTTCCAGATGCTGCTTTATCTCCTCCATCGGTATAGTTGCCAGTGCATAGGAGAGGCCAGTTGCTTTGTCTCTTTGAGATATCCTCCAATTTGGAAGATTTCAGCAGCTCCATTTATTTTTTTTTAATCCATCTATTCCTTTTCTCTCGACGATCTTTCGCAAAGGCCAGGGGCAAGAGGATCAATTCTTCAATTGCAGGAATGGAGATAGCCTGTTATTATCAGAGAAGAAAACCCCAGAAAGCATCAGGCACTGTGAATTTCCAATAAAACGGTGCTTTTCACTGAATATATGTATTTTTCGTACTTAACCAGAGCTGTGTAAAACCTTAAATCAATTAAGTTTCCAGCTTTATTGTGTTTAAGCATTTTTCTCATTCATTAAACAGGCAGAAAGGAGCAGAAAAAACCACCTCCTGCAGCAGCGAAGTCTGAGAAAGGTGATGGTTAAGAATTTTCTTTTCTTCTTCCATTTTTTTTTCAGACCAGGGACAGTGCTAGGATGCTCAGAGAGCAGCCTTATTTAATTACATAACATAATTTTATAAAAACGCTTCCAGACTTCTAATAGAAGAAAACGGTTTTGTTTGAGTGTCTTTTGTCTGTAATTCATCACGCGTGCTAGTGTCACGCTTGGGTGGGGAGTTTCAGTGGACAGTGAATGTCATGTTCCTTCTGAGATACTGGGAAATTGTCTTTAATCACAGTTTTCAGTCAAAAATGAAGAGTGCAGCCATCTCCCCCCTGCACAAGGAGTAGCGGGTGGGCCCTGGGGACCCCGTAAAGGCAGGCAGGGAACGGGGAAGGGGTTACGTGCCCGGATTTCTTACCTCATGCTTGCCTCCCTCTGTCTGCAAACTTCAGGTGAGCAGCCCAAGTCTGGAGACAGAAGCGGTTACAGCAGTCCCGGCT
>NW_009721423.1:0-5000 GCF_000703405.1 Apaloderma vittatum
CCCTGAGGGACCCCACTAGATACAGGCCACCTAGTGGACTCTGCCCCATCGACCACAACTCTCTGACTTCTTCCCTTCAACCAATTAGCGACCCACCTCACCACTCGGTCATCCAGACCACACTTCCTCAGTTTACCTATGAGGATGCTGTGGGAGATGGTGTCAAATGCCTTACTGAAATCCAGATAGACCACATCCACTGCATGGCCACCGTCCATCCACCTGGTTATGCCTTCATAAAAGGCTATCAGATTGTATATAATTATTTATTTAATCCATTTTGTCTGAGGTGTTTTATAGACTTAATAAAGTTTACTTTATGAGATATTTTACACACTAAAAAAAAAAATCAGAAACAATTAGCTTTACAATCTTTAAGTTTGTTGGTTTTTTTTTCTGCGGTTAGACCATTCTTTCTCTAGCTGCAGCAGTACATAAATGGAGATTATCACAGTATCTGGTTTCTGAATCTATGCCCATAATTCATGGATGCCAATAAGAATTTTCCATTCTCCAGGGACACTATCAGAAGGAGACTAGCTAAACACACAGAGCAGAACTAGGAGTCTCAAATCCATAATCAAATATCTAGATTGATTGTGTCACTTGCACTTGTATTGATTTCAATTGGAGCAGCTGACCCAAGGGAATAATAAAAATGTGGAATAAAACTGATTTATGAGAACAAAATAAATCCTTTTGTGAGTGGTAATGAATTGGCACTATTTAACCCTTTCAATCACAAAGGGAGAACACTATTTATTTTTTCAGAATGCTGAGTTAGTCAAAAGAAGTCATATAAAAAATGTCAATACTGTCAAATGCCATTACAGTTCGTTGTAATACTCTGGAAAGAATGAAGCTCTAAACTTGATCTAGGATTTTTATTTGACATAAGACATTCTTTTGGCTTTTTCAGTCACCTTATGTAAGGCATCATGAATGATGCACTTGGAGACTGAAGGAACCACAGAACCACTCAAGTAAGTGTTTGTTGTACTTCCTTATAGAGTGGCTCCCTCTAGCCTATTTAGGGCAAAAACATGTAGAGTAACAAACAGCCCTGTCGAATGCACACAGTCATAACTACAAAAGCATGACTTACCATCTTTCTGCTGTAACACTAGAAAGTACATAGTCAAAACCTAATTCAATCCCATTATATAGTTCAAATAAAAACTTCATCAAAGCTTCTCAAATCCCAGTTTTCATCATAATTTCTCTACCTGAGAAAACAGATGGGTTTTACCGTAGTGTTTAGAGAGAAGTATATTTGTCTGAAACCAACACATACAAGTATCCAAACACAATTTCTTCATCTTCAGAAGCTCTAGTCAGATTACATATATTTTGTTTGGGTCATGTATGTACATTATTAACACTAATAGTTTTGTCTCCAATGTCATAAATTGGTGGTTTTTTTCCTGTAGGGTTTACCATAGACATCTAAGTACTGTCAATGTAGCCTCTCAGCCTTCATCTGGATTAAAAACTCTGCAAGACATTCATTAACTAAAAGACTGTTTTCATAGGAGAACTGATTGGCAAATTCTCTTTTACTCAATACTGCTTACTAGTGCCATCTCCTCAAGATTGCTTTTATTCCCTAGATGATTTCAAGGGAGCAGGATGGTCTCAAAGACTGCTCTGCTATTTGCAGTCACTAAAAATTTCAGCCTGTTAAGAACTGATAATACATTCCTTACAGAAATGGAGTTCAGCCTTACACATCTGCTTTAGAACATGAAAACCAATAAATTATGCAGTGCAGTATAGGAAGAGACCACCATACATATGGCAAAGACATAACTGTGAATAGGGAGATGCAGAAGATGAATTAAAACACTATTTGCAGTCTGATGCTAGACTTCACCAAAGAAATGGTTCAATGTAGAAATTAGAGGGAGACTGCTTTAATTTTGCTTTCCTTTGAGACACTTGTACCAAGGAATGGAAAAAAGTGTATCTGGTGCTGAAGGAAATCATGCCAGTGGGTGGTGTACTGTGAAGCTGTTCAAAATCTACTGAAGCTTGACTAAACATTACCCAATAATCATCCTAAAGTGAATGCAAATCTATGAGTTTTCTAGCCATGCAAATCAAACTTTAAATGGCACATTACTCAGTGCCAAAATACACCTAGGTCCTGCTCTAGTGAGCAGATTGAATATGACTATTTGAAAATTAATCACGCATCCCTGTTTTTTCCCCCTCCAACATCTTTAGGAAAAGTGAGTTGTATTAGTGAGCTCTCTCACTAAAACTAAGGATACAGATGAAATGAGGGAGGAAGGGGAGGGAGCTGGACTAGATGATCTTTCGAAGTCCCTTCCAAATCCTAGCATTCTGTGATTCTGTGAAGGGGATTAAATAGGAAAAAATCTCCTTAAAGGCTAACCTGGAAAAGCAGCTAAGGGCTCCCACAAAAGCAGCCTACTTTGGGTCAGCAGGTGGCAATGATGAATTTACCAATGTTGTTGCTCATGGTGGGGGTGACGCTTTTTGCCACACTGTCCCTCTGCCGCTCTACACTTTCTCTTAGGAACTGCTCAAACTCCCTGTTGGTTGTTTCCATTTCTGATGTTACTTGTGCTGTGTGGGGAGTAGGTTAACATGGCACAAATTTTGCACAGTGATTGGTGACTAAACATCTGTTTATATATATTAATGAATAACAATTATCAAGCATTTAAGTTATTATTGTTGTCTTTTTTGTGTATTAGGTTTTGGGAGGTAAATACCTGGTGGGGAGAAGCAGTTCTTACGGCACCATAACTCCTTCAGTGAAGATCCTCTGTAACAACACTGTTGAGGTTTGCAGGTGTAAGGCCATGAGAAAAATAATTCAAGAATAACTGCACAAGATCTCCAACAGAAAATACTTCTAGGGAGGTTATAGAAAACATTGCCTCAGCAGCTTCAGGGCCCTTAGTAATATTAAGGCATAAAAGTACCTTAAGCATTGTGCAATATCACAGCAGTACAACGAACTGAAACGGGTTAAATATTTCTCTATGTATGATGAAGGTAAACTGGTAAAACACCAGTATCATTAATACCACCACAGTTTCAGATTCACATTCTTTTTGACAACTTTGGTCTTTTAACATCAGGTATCTCTAGTCTCCCTGGGTCAGTTTCTTGAAGAAAGGATTATTTTTCTTATTAGTAATGTCAAATTTAGTATTTAATATGTCTACCATAGTAAGAAAAAACCCAAGAGGGAATTCAGGTTGCAGAATGTATGGAGTTACTGCATAATCATGAATTACTGGAGTAAAGTTGGAATGACTTTTCCTGTCCTTAATAGATAATGATCTGTCACTGGCACAGGAACACATGAGATAATAAACATCTTTGGTAAGTGATTAAATGCAGGAAGAACACAGTCCTGATATTTACCTTTGGTGGAAAAAATATTCAGATTTCTTTGGTATCAGCTTCTTGAATGTATAGCTACATGAGAGGAAAGGCTTAATACTACTCAATAATAGAAAAAGAAATTAGAGAGTTAGTTTTTGAAGAAATAGCTTGTCTTGAAAACATATGCTTTGATTACATATATGGAATGACTATACTGCAATTAAAGAATTTTTCCTGCAAATATTAAAGCACATCTGAACTTGCATTTATTGTCAGGTATTGCATATTCAGTTGCAGCAATTGTGAAAGCAAATTTATACCGATGAAAATTGGCTTAACAAGTCTCTCAGAAATGTTTTAGTCATTTCTGAAACCCATTTAATTCTCAAAAATTTTTGTGTCCTTTTTAAATTGACAAATCTTAATGTAAAACACACATCTTCTTCTGCATCTTTGAAGATAACATCTCACACAATTTTCATTCTCCCTTCTCAAGCTTTCATCAATAGATAGGCTAGGAACTTTAATGGGCTTCATCATTCCTCTGCCCACTTCTGTTGGCATCTGCAGGTGTCATTTCTTCACCCAGCAGACATTGCTTTGGTGCACTAGGTTGATACTTAACATTCCCTATTTGAATTCTGACTGGAGAGTGTACTGGAAGCACTGTGCCCAATCAAGATTATAGGAGGAACCTCCCAGTAGGAGTCAAATTATTAGATAATCTGTGTTTCCTTCTATTCATTTATACATATAGTAAATATGAAACTAAAATATGATATAAAAATAATTCATATGCAAAAGTCAACCTGTTTATAGATGTAGCTTTTCTTTTTCTTTTTCTTTCTACCAGAAAATGCTGTACTCTGCTGTCAGAATTCTCCAGTTTGCCAAGAAAATGAGTAGGCTGTAAGGAAGCTTTTCAGTACAGTATCCCCAAGTAAGCAGGGTTACCACATGAATAACTTTCACATGAATAACAAAAATACCAGATAAACTACATTGCTGAAAAGTAAGAATCTTGTATGGTATGTCAACAACAGAAGTGCCAAAAAGTAAAATAAAAAATAAAAAAAAAACAAGAAAAAGCACAAACAAACAAACAAACTGAAAATAACATACATTGATTCCTACATTCAAGAGTAACAGAGTTCCAAGCATAAACCTGCAACTTCCTTTTGTGAAACTCCGTAAGGACATATAGTTAATTAAGGATTCTCTTTATGTCAAACTTGCATTCAAATGCATCACAACATCCAGGGGACTACAGATTTGGAGTCATCTTGTCCTAATGCAGTCATTTTACACAGGTAGGAAGATAAGAATTTCCTCCAACTCTCTCCTCTGGAAAAGAGGTAATACCTGATTCTTCCTTTACTAGAACTTAATTTCAGATATCCAGATGCAATTAAAAATGACTCTGTACTTAATCTAAATCACCCTGAGGGCAAATAGGGCTGAATGAGGAAACTACTTGAGGAAAATAAACCTGACTATCTCAATTTTTCTCCCCTCAAGTTCTCTGAGAATTGGAAGTGTATCAAGTAATAACAAGAACTTTAAGTTCTCTTAAAAGAGAAAATCTGGTAACATTAGTATTTCATGACTTGGACTAACCAATTGACAATCCCTCTTTA